>NC_056731.1:1305689244-1305801744 GCF_019279795.1 Protopterus annectens | reverse complement strand
AGTTATGTTATGCACTCCTGTCCACTTCTTATAAACATATGCTTATGATTTGATACCCTCTAAAGGTCAATCTGAAACATACGCTTATGATGTCATCCCCTCTAAGAGTCAATCTGACAGTATTCCACTCAGATATCTGTGTTGGCACAAGCACTACCTACTGTGTTCTCTAGCTTGTATAGGTAGATAGGTTGTGGTTATAATATCACAGCAGACTACGTGTGTGTTTACGTGCGTGTGTGTGTGTGTGTGTGTGTGTGTGTGTGTGTTCATTCAAATGTGAGTGTGTAGACAATTTTAGACCAAGTTGTGAATTTGCATCTATGTGACACAATCCCCCCAACATCTTCTTCTCAGAAAACACTGATGCTGTAATCCTCTATAAAGGGCACTATGACAATCCCTGTTGCTTCGTGTGGAATCCAATTTGTATAAATACACAGACCTAATGTTCAAATCTGACCTCATTCAATTTCTATGTGTGTGGCTGGTGGTATATTGCTGACAGTATATGGTCTTTTCAATCTCTTTTCATTTGAATCCCACTCAGAAGAACCTTTAACATGGCCCCATAAATCCAAGATATCCTAATTCTCTCTGCCAACATGATCTACCTCCTGCAGAACCATGGATGATGTCATTGTCTCATAGGCGCACACATGCATCATGAAGCAAAACCCTTCCAGGACTTTCTGCAAACTATCTGCAGACCACAAGATGTGTGATTTCCAATTCTGTCATACAGAGGTACACATGTCACATATGGATGGATGCAGTATGTAATATAATCCCACCCATACACACACATGCATGTAACCTAACCGTGTCTACCATCATATAGGTATGGTGCTTTTGGTTTAAATGTTGTAGCAATGGCTGGAATTTTATGTGATATTGGTTGACAGCCTAGTAATGTCCTATGACACTATGACAATTGCACATATCAATGCTAATGTAATTCACATGTGCTGTGATCTGTGATTTAAGGTAATGTATTGATAGACAATGCTGCCATTTTATTGCACATTCCTTCCATAACAGCTGTAGTAATATAGGTGCATAGGTTCAGATGTATTTATTAATCTAATCACCACAAAGGTCATTTTAAGCCTATGCATGCATCCCAAACATCTGATAAGTTCTGGTACCCTTGATAAGTGTAAGCATGGGCCTAGGAGGTGAAACATTTATAAGCAGGAGCCTGGAAGATTAACCATGGTGGCCTGTATCCTTTAGAGACATAACTGCCAAACCAGGGATGAATTTCTTGTTCCCATTCAATTGTCCAAGTTACACTTGAATTGGGTTATGGAGGAACTCTGCTTTACATGGATGGGGATCCTGTTAAACAGAAGGGGTAGTCTCTAGGATACTTGCCTGTCTCTCCAGCAAATCCTATTTATATCACAGGCAAGGTTTAAGTCTTTAGAATGGGTAATTTTGGTGTTGTTTGTTTTGCAGGTATGCAGGAGGTTCATCAGAGTGGGGAGTGACAAGGCCTTCTATGCCAGGTATAGACTTCTTCTCAAGAGCCTGTAGGAGTCAGAATACAGGGATATGGCCTTGAGGTGGTCTGCATAGGACATGTTACTTACTCCCTGTATTCTTTTAGTGAGGAACATCTGAATGTTCCAATTGTTGGAAATGCATGGTTAGGTACATTCCAAAGGGGCATTATACTCAATGATAAGTCTGATGAACTGCTGAATACTGTAGAACAATTATTTATTTGGATCAAGATGCTATACTTTTGTTTATAAGTTGTACAACATAGAATGATTTCACTACTGCTGTATATGAGGCTAGATTACTGTCTATGTGTTTCCCCAGGTCCCTGACTACTGAGTCAACTCTTAGATGTGTGTTGTCAGTGTGATAGTTAACATGGTTGGATTACTTCCAGAAGTATACTATTATTCATTCCGTGGCATTTAGTTTTAGTCTATGGCTCTGGCACCAGTTGTTTGCTGTGTCAGCCCTTCCTGCAGAACATTTGTGTTGGTGGGCAATTCAATGACAGCTCCTAATTTGCAATCCTCTGCAAATTTAGTTAGCCAGAGGCCATTGATGTTGGCCTTGACTTCAGAGAAGTAAATGCCAAAAGATAGCAGTCCCAAGACTGGTCCCTGAGAGATTCTGCTTGTAAATGGCCTATTTGTAGAGGTGGGCTCCCCAATTATAACTTCCTGGGTCCAGTCTGGGAGACAGTTGGCTATCCACTGGGTTGCATAATGGTTTGTAATTAACTTCTTAAGTTTGTCAACAATGCCTGAGTGGGGGATTGTGTCAATTAACTTGGTCAGGTCAAGGTAGGCAGTACAAACTATTTTGCCCTCATCCATTGCTCTGGTGACCTTCTCAAAGATGTCTACCAGGCTGAATAGGCAGGACCTGCCATTGATGAAACCAAACTGGTTTGGGCCCAGTGTCTGGAAGTTCCCTGTGTCATTATTGATCATTTCCATGATAATTCTTTCCATGGCTTTGCATATGAGACTAGTGAGATGTATTGGTCTGTAGTTTACAGGATCTGTAGATTGCACATGTCTGTGCAGAGGGATGACTGTTGCTGTTCTCCATTCATGAGACATGAAGCCTGTTTAGAGGCTACAGTTAAATAATTCCAGATGGCCGGATAGATCATGTTTTGCGCTATTTAGAAGGCATCCTGGGATATTGCCTGGGACCATTGATGCAGTATTCCTGGCCTTAGAGAGATCATTAAGGACCTTTTCTCTAGTGATAGCAGGAGAGTTATATTTAATGGTATTTCCTGAGGGAAAGGTTGATGTGGAGAGAGGGATAAGGTTGTAGCTGAGTTTGTTGGTCAGTAAGTTTAGTATATCTTCTAGGTTAGTATAGGTGGCTCCATTTACAATGAGCTCTGCACACAATTGTGTATCACCTCTTGAGGACTGTTGACATGGGATAATGCTATGTATATTTTTACCTTAGTAAGGCATGTGATCTTGATGATGCTATGTATATTGCACCTTAGTAAGGCATGTGATCTTGAAGTGGGATATATTAATATTCTATACATTTCTCAGTCACCAATCGCAGTGACATTTGCAGTGTGACACATATGTGCATGTAGGTACTTACCATCATTAAATGCTATGTGTCATACAGTAATATTACACCATAATAATTAAATGGGCACATATACCTTGTTTCATCTACATATTGTAATGCTTATACACAGACATATAACCAGATCAGATTTACTTGCAACATTGTGAATTCATTGTATGTACAATTGTGTTGCTATTCAAAAGGATTATTCAGGTGTTGCCCAGCAGTATTGTGTGACTGTCAGCATTTGTGTCATTAACTGTTTTATATGCAGCAGATTCACCTCATTTGTAATGTGCCCATATATGATATCAGAGCCCTCACACACACCTTTCCAATGATAAATATACAGGCATATGATGTGCAACTGTTGTAATGATGTGAACTTGGTAGAGTTGTATAACTGTGTTAACAGTTTCACTGTGTGTCATGTGATGCACATCCAAGGTTGGATTTGGCAGTGTTGTCACAAATCTTTTTTTAAGTAAGTAAAAAAAATCTTAAGGGGAATACACAGCTATGCACACAGATGGTTGTAGATGGCACTACCAATACTCAACCAGAGGCAATAAACAATCTGCAAGCTGACAGATTTTGATAAAACACCACCCTCACCCCCACTATTCATCACCCAATGTGTACATACAAACATTACTCAGCATATTTTCTCAAGAGAACAGCTCATCTATATACTCTCTAAGGCAATAACATGGTATCAGTGAGCCCTAGCAACAATCCAGGTTGCCTTATCAATAAACTAAAACATTACCTAGCAGACACAGTTGGATTCCTACTTAACCACAGCCACCAGACAGGCTATTTTCTGTCAGAATGGTGGACAACAACAGTCATCTGTCTGAACAAGGAAGGACCATCACCTGACACAGGTAATTATAGAATAGAGAAAGTGAAAAGCCACCAGCCGGATATATATATATATATATATATATATATATATATATATATATATATATACAGGTAATTATAGACCCATAAGCCTGACTATCCTCATCTGTAAGCCAATGGAAAGAATCATTATGGACCTTATCAACAAGGACATAGGTAATGTCCCAATTGCTTAACCAACCCATGTTTTATATGTTAATGTTAGATCATGTTTGTTAAATCTTGTTTACTTCTTTGAGAATGTCACCAAGGTCATGGATGAGGGAAAATGTGCATGTCACCTAACTTGACCTGGCTAAGGCAATTTGACACAATTCCACACTCAGGTATTACACAGAATCTGTCTCAACTGGCCATAAACAACTACATCACCAAATGAGTAGCACAATAGATCACCAACAGGACACATACTGTCAAAGTGTGTGAACTCACCTCTAGCAAGAGGCCAGTGAATAGTGCAGTGCCACAGGTACCACAGGGTTCTGTATTAGGCCCTTTCCTGTTTGGCATTTAACTGACAGAAGTCAAGGCAAACTTAGACAGCCTTTGTCCAACCAGATTTGCAGATGGCTACAAATTGTGGACAATGCTTAAATCCAATAATGGTATAGATATACAACAGAAGTATTAACTCACACAAATAATTGGTGTCAGAGCTGTGGAGGCACACTAAAATGTTCAAAATGTATAATTATGCCCTTATGTAAAGCAAATACCCAAGCTAATTACAATATAGACAGTACACCCCAATGAGTGAACTTGGTGGTTCATGATCTGGGTACTCAGGTCGATAGTAATTGGAAGTTCGACCAACATGTGTCCTCAGTGGTGACAAATACCTTCTATGTGGCACAAGTCATATATATGGGCATGTTATCCAGATCAAAGGACATTATAATTCTACTGTACTTGGCCCTCATCACAACAATAATTGTGATCAATGCACCCTTTTACATGTAATAGACTGTACATTTGCAACACCTGGAACACCACCAGCGATTTTGTACAATGAAGATAAAGGGTGTAAAAGACAAGTCCTACAAGGAAAGACTGAAGGGCATATTACTGTATTCTGTTCCTGAAAGACTACTAGTGGCTGATTTTTGTCTGCCCTACAGGGTATTCTACAATCCAGCCCTGATGAAAATGTTACACATTGTTAAAGCAAACTCCATGTGGGTCACTCATTCCAAGAATGTTAACCTTGCCTCTGACAAAATAAATTATGTTGGAGAGATGGAAATGTGTCTCAGATAATACACCTTGTCTGGAGTAAGTTTCCCATTCACTTAAATCAAAGGCCTTTCCTGAGCCTATTTAAGTTCAAACTACATCAATGGATGGTTAATGGTAATTGTACTCATGGTGTTACACCCATGTCCCTCATGTATACAGGCAGTTGGTCGTTGATAATATACCATACAATCATAACTGTGTGAAGTTTGTTCACATAGTTATTTAAAATTGTGAAACTCAAGCTAAATCTGGCTAGGACTTTTTGTCATCTTGGAATATTAACCTAGTACTACTTCTCTCCTTTGAAACTAAGAACCTATAAAGTCCAATTGTATCATAGGTACAGCTATAGTATGACTGTACAGCATCACAGAAGTAACACTACATCACATCAGTATTACCACTTGATACTTTGCATGAACATATATGCATGCATGTCAGGATTTCATGCCAGTATAATATTATCTCTGGCAATGTCAGTGTGACAGAGATTGTGTGGCTAATGTCTTGAGGTTTGACATGTGCTTATACAATGTGATTCATGCATTGTTTGGTTTGTGAACAATATCACAGTGACAGGTTCCTCACTCATTGATGCTAGACTTTGCACTGCTGTAGTTTCTGTACACATGGCCATAGATGATACATTGCCATCAATCTCACATACTGCTGTAACACTCATTATAACACGCCACTTCTTACTTCACTCATCAGTTGCAGATGCTTCAAACAATATCCTTTTGCTAGTACATATGACAGATGCGTGGAATAGCCAGCTGTATGTAGGGAATCCACTCATAATAGTATGGTGTTTGTAAGTGTTGTTATCCTTAGGACTAATACCTTTGTCAGCCAGGGATGTTTTAGTCAAGTATATTACATTAGGCCCAGTAAGCTTGCACACATCTTGTTGGCAATACAGAACTATTCTTTTCTACCTATTAGGAATTGACATTGCAGACTTCTCTTCAAGGTGTTGTACAAGATGCATGTGTGATATGTATTTCTGTGTTGCCCAGTAAATACAGAAATCATTGACAACATTGTTGGCATGGGTTTGATTCTTGCACGTGACTTGTGCCTTATGTGTCATGTAGACCTCTCAAGATGCCAGGATTGCCCCTGAATTCAACTCCAGATGTAACACTCTTCCACTTAACCCCTCCAAAAACAGTTTATTTTTAGAAAAAGGATGGTGGCTTCCCCTTGTAAAATACTGGCAATCATTATAGTTGTACATGTATGTTCCTGCAGAACATGTATAACAACTTAAACTCATTATAGGTTCATAGATAGGTACTAGGCTATCAGTCCAAGGGCCTAAAGAAGACAAGCCAACAAGGTTCCCTGGTTTAGACCACCCAAGAAAGTAAATTTCTTGTGCCCCTGTCGAGCAGAGCCATAGAAGTGATTCCCGAGGTGTATTTCCTATTTCCCATTCACTCATAAAGATTTTTCTTGAAGAGTGCAAAATAATCAGCCCTTGCAAGTCTCAAACCCAGGATCCTGCACATCACAGCCACAGCAAGTTGTCACTAAGCCATCTGAACTGTAATATATTCTGGCAATATCACAGATTAATGTTTTTAATATTTTAAAATTGTTTTGGATTGTACCTGCTTTTGTCAGCAGTTATTCATGAGCCTGTTGCTTATTTCTCCATGATTGCTTGTGAGGTAGGCTGATATTTCAGTAATATTCAAGCAAGTCATGTGTGCAGATCTTTACAACATGTACATAACCCCTATTGTATATAACATCTTTGATAAATGTCCTCTGCAGTGAGCATGTCAGTGATGTTTATATCACAACCATTCATCTACACTGACGTACCTTTGTGTGACAATCATATATATGCTATCACACAATCACAGGAGATGTAAACATCAATACATACTCTGCTATGTATATATGTGTTTAATATTATATTACTGACTTGTCTTGGAAGTGTATATACTTTCATATATCCTATCTTGTGTACATTGCCAGATTTTACATGTTGTCTTCCTCTTTCTTCATTCCTGTCTTTTACATCTGTGGCCATTTTAATTAGCCTTCTTTACCTGCCTAGTGTATTAATTTTGAATCGTATTTGCCCTTGCTGCTCACCCCACCATCCAATATTTCATTATGAAAATTTTGTTGTAGTGTACATTGCACTGAGTACACTTTTCTGTAATGTGTTCTGACTGCAGTCATTGCAGTAATTTCACCCCTGATGGTCATTGTGGCTGACTGTGCAATCTTGCAGAGAAAATTTGTCTGTTTCCACTGCATTCATGCTCCTCTTCATGATTTCTTGGCCAGCAACACTATTGCTGGTCATGAAAACCTCACTTGTATTCATGTAAGCTCAATGTACAGCATGCATATGCATTTATCGCTACTGCTTATCGAGCTAACGCATAAACTGTGTAAGCATGAGCCTTTAGGTTTTGCACAATGAGAGACTGTTGGGATAGTATGAAACCAGATCAAGAAAATTTAGAAGAAAATTTATATAAAGATATTGAGAATAATAGGAAATCATTTTGCATATACATAAGATGTGGTAGGAGTAAAAACATACAAATTGAGAAACGGTGTGTAGATTCTAAAACTTATGCTTAGACACAACAGATTACAGATACATTTACAAATCATTGTCAAACAGTTTGACTCTACAAACAGGTGATAAATTACCATAATGGCATCCAGGAATTCTCAGATACTGAAATCAAATTACATTATAATGAAAAAGAACTGCACAAATTAGATCAAAACGCACAGAGTGGAGACAGGATTAGAAATACTGACCTGAGAACACTTTGGCATAAACTTACTGTACCATTATATCTGTTATTTACTATCATAGTAAATATGGGGAGAATCCTCAAGACTGGAGACATATACCTGTTAAGCCTACCTTTAAGGGAAAGGCAAGTAGGACAAACCTAGAGACATACAGACCTATAATTTTATTCTCATGTTCTGGAAAAATAATTGATAAGGTTATATTTGATAAACTATTGTCAGAGTTGGAAAGGTTGGGACTTGAAACCATATATCAGTAATTAAATGTTGAAAACAGATCTATTACCACCTGTAACATTATGTGCTATAACAGTCAAATTACAGCTATGAATGAAAAATCATTCTGTGATATAATTTATACAGATTTAACTTCAGCATTTGTTAGTGTCATACACAAATCATTTATCAATAAATTAGAATAACTAGGCATTGATCTACTCTTGATAAGATGGATAGCTCCATGGCTTACAAACAGGACATGACAAGAATACAGTAATTGGACAGGTGAAATTTAAGGTTACAGTCAGGGTTCCCCACGGCACTCTGTCCTAGGCCCATACTTGTTTAGATAGAATGGTACTGATCTATTTGTGTAGGCTTCACACTTATAAAGTTACCTGTGATTTAGAAAGCTTGTATTTTATTCTGAAATAAATTTTATCTGTGGTGTCCTGAGTGATTTCTTATGGTTAAATGTGTTTCTGTTTGGTACAAGCAAGTCTTTATCCATGTGGAGACCTTTCCTTCGTATTAATAGGTTCATAGGTGAATATAATGCTAAGTGCCTAAAAGGGCCATTTTAAGCATAGCTAGTAACCTGAGGTAAGAATCAGATCCTGTACCCTGTGTTCATGAGATGAACAACTTAACCATTATACCACCTCCACAACCCATAGCCGGCCTTAGGCATAGGCCAACTAGGCGGTCGTCTAGGGCGCCGCTGTAGCAGGGGCACTTTTCCAATATTTATTTGGTGTAGGTAGACCAGGATAGAGGCACCGGGTAGTGTGGTGGGGGCGCCGTGGAGCCCTTTTGCCTAGGGCACCAGTTGACCTAAGGCCGCTTACCTTTATGGAGAGAAAAGTACATCTCAGGTGACTGGAGAATAAGAATTATAATGCCAGTGTGCAAGAATAAAGAGGAACATTCACAACTGTGGCCAGTATAGAGGTATCAAGTGCCCATGACAATGAATTCAAATGCTGAAGAGGGGGACTGACGAATGAGTATGCAGAGCAGTAAGAAATAAGAAGGGAGATGAGCAGTTCGGATTTAGTTCAAGATAGAGCGAAACCACATTGATGTTTCCAATGAGATAGACAGAGGAAAAGAAAGAGATTAGGAACTGGACATTACTGGGCTTGGTGAAAGCACATTACAAGGTCCCAAGGAAGTCAGTTTGGGCAGTTCTATGATGGTTGAAATTCCTGGAAGCGATGGTAGAATTAGTGCAGGCTATGTACAAAGATCCAATGACAAGTATGAACAGTGCTCTGATTCACAGAGGAGTTCATAGTGGAAGTGCATGTCTGAGCTGACTGCTGTTCATGCTTTTGACAGACAATATTAGCAAACAGGCAGAGAGAACAGATCAACAAAGATGATGTGTGCAGATGATGTGGTATTACAGGCAGACTGTGACCATAACCTTTAGCAAATTATTGGGGAATATAATGCAATAATGCACATGGCATAAAACTGTGTACAGCTAAGACAGTTGTCATGGCAGCAAATGGGGAAACTCAGATTAAGTTAAAAACTGAGATAGAAGGGAAAATAATAGAACAGGTTAACAGCTTTAAGTATCTGGGAGGGTTGATTGATGAGAAGGGATTTCAGAATGAGGAGGTCACAGCTAGAAACTGAGGGGCTGCAGCAACTGGCTCAGAGGGTCAGAGATAGTATTTGTGATGGAACAATCCAAAGAAGTTGAAATATAAGGTGTACAAAACAGTGATGCAACCAGCACATCTGCATGGTACAGAACCATGACTAGTGAAGGTAGAACAGTTGAAAAAGCTAGAGATGATGGAGATGAAGTGTCTGGTACAGGTAGTAGGATGTGCATTTTGGATATTTGAAGAACTGATGACATAAGAGCAGAAGTTAAGTAGATCTACTTGTAGAGGACAATAAAAACAGATTTTGGTAGTTTGGGCACATGTGCAGGAAAGCAAAAGATGATTTGGTGAAGATTTGGGAAAGACAAAGAAAAAGGAAGAAGCAATGATAATTAGCTAGGGGAGAGATGAATTATGTGAGAGATGACATGTGATAGTCAGGCATGCCTTTTGAAAAAGATAGCAGGTTGGCAATGGACTGAGACTGACGGTGACAGTTGACATGACACTCTGAAGCCAGGCACACTCTGCTCCCCTACTCTACCCACCCACCCCCACTTCCTCTAGATTTATACTTCCTGTAGCTCCACCCACTGGATTTTCCAGACCAATTACACCCTCCCTACTACAATACTATTCCCTCCATATCCTGCCTACACCTCTCCACCTTCTGAATACCACCCAACACCCATTCTTTCATTTTTACTTCTCAACACAAATCCACCTTTTTCTCAATATAAGAATGTACTACATATCATACCTGTTCTCATTCTTATTCATTCCAACTTCTTTACTACTACTATTATCTTTATCCACCTCTTTTGACTCTAGACTAAGAATTTCACCCCCACAATCCACAACACAAATCGCCACCTCACAAGTCAACCTACACAGTTACACTAACATATCTCCATCCCTATTAGCAAGTAACACTCTCTGTTCAGCCAAACCTCCACCACTAAATTTAAATTAACACTACATTACTCTCAATTACCATCACTAAAAAATCACCAACCACACACTCTACTCCGTCTCCTCATAGACCTACCCTAATGTGGAGATATACACCCCAACCCTGGACCTAATAACTTATCTAATAATACCCACACCCCTAAAGCCCGTAATTTGTACTTCATAACCATCAATGCTCAAAGCCTCTGCAAAAAGATTACAGAATTCCAGTCCTGGCTTAGTCACCACTACCCTGACATAACAGCAGTAACTGAAACCTGGCTCAAAGCACATATATTAAACTCTGAAATCCTTCCACCTGGTTACATTATTCATAAAGATAGGGCCCAGAAAAACGGAGGGGGCATAGCCCTAATATATAACAACTCCTTAACAATACATATACATCCAGTGCCAGCCCCCAATTTTGGATTCCCCTGGAAATTTTAATAACATCCCTACTTATAAACCATTGCAAAAAACTACATATTGTGACCATCTATATTCCCTCTGGTCACAATATCACATACTTAGAATACTTCCTAGGATGGATAAACTACACTATCCCCCAATAAACTATCATATTAGGTGATACTAACATCAACTGGCAAAACTTAGACTCCAAATATCCTAATGCCAGCATTAATCTCTATAGTTTCACACAACATATCTCAGAGCCTACACAGTCATTAAACACTCGAGCCAAAGCTATACTAGATTGGATCTTGGTATCCCACCCCCAATACTACACCAATACTGGTACCCTTCCCAACACCCTAAGTGACCACCTATCTGCTTACACCCACAAAACCCATTTACACATCCCCAAACCTCACAGATATAAATCAGTCAAGAACCTTGCCCACTTTAACCACAGTACATTTATAACTACCCTACAAACTCACAACTGGTCCCCATTAAAAACACTGCCTTTAAATGAGGTTGTATAATACTTTAACAGCCCCTTTCTAAACACACTAAACAGCCAAGCACCCCTTTGTATTAAATGCTCAGAACCAAACCATGTCCCCTGGTTGACAAAGCATAACAAACAAACCCTTATGTCCAGAGACAAAGTCTGGAAAACTTGAAAAAATGTAGGACCATAACAAATGAATTAATTTAAAAAACTTAGAAATGCCACAAAGAAACTTATCATAACTGACAAAAAAATCCTTCTTCTCCTCTAAACTCTACTCCCAAAATACCAACCCCCAAAAATTCTGGAAATCAGTATCTTCCCTTCTGAATCCTGATAACATCAAAAATCCTTCACCTGCACCCGACAAAAACCCTCTCCAAATCTCCCAAATATTCAATAACCACTTTATTGACACAATCCAAAAATGAACCAAGGACTAACCTTCAAAAACAAATCCTACCCCTACTACTACCGCTATAGACCCCCTATTCCCCTTAAATAACTCTCCACCTAACGCACCTTTTTCTTTCCAACCCGTGCCTACATCCCTTATTCAAAGATTTCTAACCAAATTAAAACCCTGCTCACTCTCAGCCAATAACCTATCAGAATACTTACAGCTAGCAAAAACAAGAAAAGCAATGGACAAAGTGCACTCCAAGCAATATCAAAAGTAATGATACTGTAGTTTAATAAAGTAAGGTTAGCGCTTTTGTGCAGGTTAGTGCCTGCACTTCTTCAGACCAACTTACAGCTAGCAGCCAAGGATGATTGCCTCTCCAGTCAGCACTCTTATTAATCGCTACATTACTGAATCATGTGTCCCCCTACTATGGAAAAAATCCATAATTACCCCTCTTCACAAATATGGTAATGCCCATGATCTATCAAACTACTGCCCCATCTCTATCCTCTCCCCACTATCAAAAATCCTAGAAAAATGCATTCAATCCCAACTACTAAATCATCTCATCAAAAACAACCTCTTATTTCCCACTCAGCATGGATTTTGCCCAGGCCATTGCACTACCTTAGCCCTACTTTCCTTTACTGACATAGTGAACAAAGCTCTTGACACTGGCTTATTCACTTCTGTACTCCTGCTTGACCTTTTAAAAGCTTTTGACACTGTATCTCACCCTAAGCTTTTACAGCACCTACAGCAACTTGGGTGCTCCCATACTGTAATAACCTGGTATTCCTACTACATAAACAACAGACAACAATCAGTCAGATGGCAAAACCAACTATCTGATTTCTTAGTAAACAACACAAGTGTCCCACAAGGATCCATATTAGGACCAATACTTTTTAACATTTTCATTAATGATCTACATAAAGCCTCCCAGGACAGCATACTAATTCTGTATGCAGATGATTCAACTATCATCTTATCCTCATATGATTTTACTAACCTCCAAAAAATAACCCAAGATGCTTTCTCCTCTATAGAAAACTGGTCGAATGACTCTCAATTAATGCTTAACCCAAAAAATATAAACTGTTATTATTTTCATCAAAACCTCCAACTACAGAATTCAAAATCCTCTCCCATAACAAAACAGTAATCGAACAGGTACAGTTCACAAAACTACTAGAAATTACTATTGACAACAAACTCTCCTTTGAACAACATATATTGAACATGATAAAGAAGACCCATTTAAAACTAAGCAAATTATACCAGCATAATCTATGCCTTGATAAGCAAACTAAGAACAAACTAGCAAATACTTTGCTCATTATAGTTCATAGGTTAGTACTAAGCTAACTGCCCTTGCGAGCCATTTTAAGCCTAGCAAATTATCTCTTGTGAGACTCAAACCCTGCACCTTGCACTTGCAAGGCAAACACCTTAACCATTAGGCCACCCTCCCAACCCCCTCCATCTCTTATGTATGGTAGTCCCATTTTTACCAACCTCCATACATCACTTATTAGTAAGCTACAACAATGCTACTATAAAATAGCAAAATTTGCATCAAACTTGCCCACCCACTCACACCACTGTACCACCCTCTCAGACCTATCCTGGCTAGAATTCCACCATTACTTCCAATTCACTCAATTCTCTATGGCCCATAAATTAATTTTCAACCCGATAGCTGCCCCGCTCTCCAATCCATCTTACACACATATATCCCTACTCAATCCCTCCGTTCTTCTGAGAAATCCCTATTAAATGTAATTAAACCCAACAGGAGAGCAGGAGAATCTTTATATTCATACAACATCACCAAACTATGGAATACCCTCCCCTCCAGCATTAACCAGCTAGACTCCTCAAAGCCCTTTAAAACTGCAATAAAATTCAAGCTGTACATGTAATATACAATGTAAACCCCCTTAAACAGATAACCAACTAAACAAAAACCCTACCCTGTAACACCTCTCATTTCATTTTTGCTCAAGTAATAAAATATCTTATTATTTGTCCATCACAAAGTATATCATTTCTGTGTTGTAGCTTTTTTTAACTGTAATGTTGATACTTGCTGAATAATGTATGCAACAGCTGCTTTGCAATTGTATACTTTTCTGTAGTACTCACTTGCTTTGTTTCTGTTTTGTTTTAAAACTGTGGATCATTATCTTCCCAGATCTGTAGTCTAACTGTATAAGTTTTGTTGTATTGTTAATTGTGGAGCTTTTCTCCCCAGGCCTCCACTCAAAATAGGTCCAGTGCCCAATGAACTTTCCATGTCAATAAATGCCAATAAATAAATACATATGTAGAAAACAGGACAAATGAGGCTGATGAGAATGATTCCACTAAATTAATTTACCCTTTTGTTCACTGCTTCTGCCTCTCTTTCCTCACAGTTATTTTCTGCTTAATATTCTGCTGCACTGTCTCCACCACTGAGAGGACCTTCTGTACTAGATAACTGAGCTTTATTTCTCCTTCTTGAAGCTAAGCAATCCCTGTCATCTAACAGCACACAGAGTTGTTATCATAAACTTAATGCTATGAATACACTGGCCCAGTTTCCTTTAAAAACGCTTTCAGATCATTTGCTCAGCAGCAGGTGAGCATGCACACATCTACAAACTAATCCAAAATATACCACTCTTCCACGTCCTTATCCCTCTACCTTCTCAGTTGTTGCAAAACATGTCACTAATAAAAGAAGAAATGGTAGTGTGAGACATTTTTTGTAGTTCACTCTTCTTAACCTCTCCTAATACATCTCTACCTCATTCAACAACATCCTTTGCCTTACATCCCAATGCAGAGTTTTAAATGCTTTCACAATCCTACTCTGCAAACTGAATATGCCAAATGCAATCAATAGTTAATATGACTGACTACATAACTTAAGGTGTTATGTTAAAATAATTAAAATTATCAATGCTGACATTAAAATAACTTTCTATAAGTGAATGTGTGCATTAAATAGCTACAAATAGATTCTGTGGGTCAAGGAATTATTGTCTACCTGCTCACTAAATCATAAATCTTTGAACATGCAAGATTAGAACTGTTATTAATTAAAGCATTTCTTTTTTATTTGTATCAAACTGTAGCACTCTGTTGCCTATAAAACATGAACTTAGTACTGCAGAAGCATGCTGATCTTTTCAGTACAGTTTTATCTAGACCGTATTCCATTATTAACACTGCGGGTTTGGCATATGAAATTCATTTTATTTGATACACTATCTGAAATGTATGTAAAGGTGACAGCTAACTAGCCCTAGCATTTTTTTAACAATACTGAACTGATTCTATAGAAAAGAAAGCAAAGAAAATGTAACCCACCATTTTGCATCCCCAGATATGGCATCCCCACCGCTTATATCCAGACTCTAAGGTTCCATTATCTCAGACTAAAATTCTTGATGACACTGACTGAAAGTGTTGGAGATGGGTATTGTTGAATGAATATAGACTCCCCCATACCACCTGCAAATTATACATACCAACTCGGAGACTGTACTACAGTGGGGAAAAGGGTAAACTCCCTGATCCCCACTGTACCATCTTCTACAAAGAACTGCTTCAAAGGGTGATTTCCCATTTTTGTCTCTGTAGTGTAGTCTCAGAGATGGTATGTATAATTTAAAGGGGATGGGGGGGCAAAAGTGTAGATTTTTTTTTTATTTTGAGTTTTCAGAATCTTGATGAAATGGTCTTATCCATATGAATTTTGAGTTTGCAAAAACTCTATGAAGTTATATAAACCCATATCTGCTGTCTTGATTGACCATCTATCTACCAATACAAGCCGCCCTTTTTTGTGAAGTCACCAAACATAGTCCTACAACCATAAATTCAAGAACATTCTCTGAAACAAAATAAGCATCTATACTGCAGAACCTGAAAAACATAGATAGGTCATGTCTATATGAAACTATCTGCACATGTATTACTACTGGTCGTATGCCCTGCTATTGCTGCATAGTGTCTGATTTGGGGGAACATTAAGTTATGCCATGACTTAAGAATACAGCCCTATCACAGTGTTAAAAATCTAAATATTTCAAGAAATTAAACAAAAGATATACATTATTTGATTTTTTTATAACAAACCATACATAAAATGAAAAAAAAGTTGCTTTGACACTTATATAAGCATAGGCTTTTAACGTATTGTGCAAAAGGCAAACAACATCTGATTTCAGTAACCAAAGTACATGCTCACTATCCACAGTTTTTTGAGCTGTGTCCACTTAACCACTGCCGTGGGAGCAAATGACTTGTGTTGGAATTGCAAAAAAGTCTTACACCAAGCTTCTCTCAATCCTTCAATGTATTTAAAGGGGCAATGTAGCAAACAGTATTCATGTGTGATAGGAAAATAATAATATTGACAATGTAGAGTTTATCCACTGAACAATGCAGTATCTACTGCCTTTGCTAACGTTATGGCTATATGTATACATATGCAAGTGGGAATTCCAAAGCGTTTTCAGTAATTAAAGGGCAATGTAACAAATAATGCTCATGTGTCATATGCACATAAGTTATAACTTTGATAAGACAGATTTTTATGCAGTGCATTAATTCAGGGTACATCAGCTTTGCTTACATTATGGTTGTATGTACACATGCACAAACACACATATACATGTATGCACTAAGACACATACTCACACACACACACACACACACACACACACACACACACACACACACACACACACACACACACACACACACACACACACACACACACACACACACACACACACACACACACACACACACACACACACACATATTCATGTGTGCTCGTGTGTGGCGTGTGTATTTATAGGGTCTATATTAGTTAATTGACAGCTTATTTTATCGAATCTGTAATGATCGACACCTAAGCATCAAACTTGCAAAATGTCGAATGGTCATTTCAGCTAATTCTTTTCTCGGGAAAGAAGTTGCTTGGCCATTATTGGGGATTTGCCCTTTCGGCAATGTGGAGCGATCTCGGAGTTGGTATATTTAGTTAGGGGTGTGTGGGGGGCACAGCCCCCACATCAGGGGGGTATGGGGGGTAAATCCCCCTACTTTATTTAGGTTGAAAAGTTAATTTTGTTCACAGATGGCCTACTGAATTCTTTCCTGAGGAAAGAATTCACTGAAATGGCCATTCGCGATTTTGCAAGTTCGACGCTTAGGTGTCGATCATTACAGATTCGACAACCTAAGCTGTCGATGAACTAATATAGACCCGTATTTATATATGACAAAACATGTTCCATCTGAACACTCTGGTAATTCCCTTTTCTGCACAGCCACATAGATATGCATTTACTTTCATATGGAAGTGGAGCCTGACATACCATCACAGACAATTGCAGATGGCAACCAGCTTTCTATGCCAAGAACATAACATAGCCATGGACAACACAATATGTTGGAACTATATGTATCAGTACCCACAAGAAGCATCCACACAAAACCATTACAATGGATATTCTGAATCTATAACAGACAGCTTCCAAAAAAAGAGTCACAAATGTAGCTGTATCGCAATATAGAGGTAGTATCTTCCATGCAAAAGTGCTCCTTACCATCAATGCAAAGCAGAAGCACAATAGTCATGTACACACACACACACACACACACATATATATATATATATATATATATATATATATATAGAGAGAGAGAGAGAGAGAGATAATACAGGTGCAAAATTTGATACAGCCCATTGTATGTGATATAACCTGACATACATCTGTATCATGACACTACAGTATCTTCCTAAGTAGAGGTAATGAGCCTATATATGTGCATGTCTCAGAATACTGCAGACTTGTATTATATTTTTTTACTTTATATACCTCTTCATTGCCATGCAAAACTAATGATCCTCATTAGCATGGAATGTTTTAGAGTCTTATTACATTGCCAGGGGCTGAAAGCATACAGTGCCAATATTCTCAGCATTTATTGATCCAATAGTATGTGCCAAAGTCTGCAGGTCTTGCAAAGCAAATCAGCTACATTGATATAAAAGGATGAAGCATAGACTATGACCCATACCTGGGCTCACGTATGTACTTCTGGCAGCTATAAGACCTGTTAGGGAAAAGGAATTATTGGGATAGGTCTGTTTAACTATTGTTGATGGGATGGATAATGATAATATGCCAAAGTGAGGCAAGTGGCCCTATGGATGCAAGCCTTGGTAAAGACCAGAACCATGAATGGAATCTGGACTAGGTGAGTGAGCAAACCATGAGGGGGTTGTTGTCACTTTTGTAGAGCAATGGGGAAATGCCTAAAGAGAAGTCATGCCTAGTAACTCACAATAACCTTCTGAATAATACCAGCACATACAAGTAGGACATTCTAGCAGTGTTTCAAGTCATCCTTTATGAGTATCATTGATAGCTCCCCGGCTGGCATTCCCAACACAGAGACTTTAATCACCAGAGTTAACTGAATAGCTTGTTGTGAGGTGACAGCACAAACCGCTGCACCACTGCAGCATCCACATAACAACAGTGCTTTGAAATATGGACACACCTGGATACATACAGCTGTCGTCTTTTAGTATATTATATTCTTATCAGTATGAGAACATGTGCGTGTAGCAATTGCAGTGTACTCTCTAAAATAATAAGCAAAAGCAAGTCAGTAGTGGTTTATACATATTAGTGCAGTAATGGATTATGAAACTGTAACAACAGACCTAAATACCACTCCTTAACAGTATCCAAAGCTATTTTCCCCTTATCCCATACTATTATTACAGACTTTGTCACTCTGATAAAATGGTGTTGTATGCTTATGGAATTTGGAAAACAGAATTTATGTTTGCAGTTAAAATATTATCCATTTACCCCAAGCACATGTTGCATACTTGCAGAAACATTTACCAGATTATATAATAGTAAATCTATGCTACACAATGTACTGACAGCAGTGGCATATACAGGTAACAAGAATTATGTTCAATAGGCTTTATGCATACCAGGCAGTGTAGCAAATATATGTGTAATGAATATTATAGCATTGTTATACTTTCTAGGCCATGAAACATTCTTTTCTCCTATTGGCAGCATGTTTGAGCAGTTAATAGTAGTGCACATTATCTGCTAGGTGGGTATTAGAGCACAAGGTGCTCACAGCTACTCCACCCTTCCTTATTTTCCATAAGGGCAGTGTGTCCCCAAGACTCAGTCCTTCTTTCTTGCCTAAAGTGGTCAATGAGATGACCCTCAATAAGAGGCAATCAACCTGTTTACTTTCTTTCACACCCTACAGAACAAGGGTAAAATAATTCTGCATTCCCTGGATGTACACAGCTAAAATTTTACCTGGATAAACAAAGATTTCTTGACTTTGTAAATTCAAATGCCATGGAACCACTAGTCCGCACTCCCACTAGGGGAACAAATATCCTAGAGTCAGTACTCACAAATATGGGAGAATGCTGCACCCCTCTCCCCCAGTGTGATGTCCTGATTTGTAAGATCAGATCACAAAATAATCTCCCTTGAAAGTAATGTAACACTAGTACGACCATCTAACCCCAGAAACTTTAAAAATATCTCTAATGTAAATTACCCCCATTAAAATATGGCAAAGCTAGTTTCCAAGCTTCTCCATATACAAAAAACCTAGAAACCTATGCAAAGGCATACACAAAAGCCCTGTATGACCATATGAACAACTACACAAAAATACCAGTACCAGACTGAAAAAAAAACAGGTCAAACTGCATAAACAGATCACCCTGGTGGACCCTAGTATTAATAGTTTGTACAACAACAAAAAAAAAAGAAAGTGCTGTTGAGAAGTAAGAAAGAATGTGCACAACAGGGCAAAAAGTCTCTCATTAGTCTAAGCAAGTGAATCATGGAACTAGCTAAGTCTCTGAAAGCAAACTTTGAGGTAAAAATAGTCTCCAAAACTAAGGATAACCATAAGGCATTTTTCAGTTATGTCCACAATCATAAGGGCAACACCCAACTTGTTGTTCTTCTTCTTTTGGCTTTTCCCAGTTAGGGTTCGCCACAGTGGAACTCCGATCAGCTAATGATTGGCAGTTGATTTTACGGTGCCAAGGTGCAGCTAGACGCCCAACCTTCAACGAAGGCACACCCATTCGCGAATATCTTTTGAATGCCACTCAATCACGGGAAGGACATGTAGACTCCACACAGAAGGAGCTCCAGCAGCAAATCGAACGTGAGAACCTCTTGCTGTGAGACGACAACCCTACCGCTGCACCACTGTGGCTTCAAGGGCAACACCCAACAATGTACAGAATTAGTTGTAGATGGCATCACCTATACTCAGCAAGAAGATATAGCAAATCTGCTGGTCAACAAATTCAGCTCAAATTTCCCCTCCTCATAATAGCCTTCACTACTCTACTGCCAATTATCACCAAAGAACGGGTCGCCACTGCACTCACTAAAGGTATGTGACACAACTTATAAGTAAAGGTATGGCATTCAGATCCAATCATGCTGCACTCAGCCCTCATTAGACCAACAATCAAGTACAATACACCATTTAGTAGGTACTTGATTAGGCACTTACAGCAGCTGGAGTGACCTCAGAGGTTCCTCACAAAGAAAATACAAGGTGCAAACAGCATGTCCTGTGTGGCTAGACTAAAAGCCTTATCTGTTTACTCTGCCTCCTTCCAACTATTAAGGGGCAGCCTATGCCTAACCTACAAGGCACTCACAAATCCAGCCCTAAAGGAGCTGCTACACATATGCTGATCTAGTGATCTAAACTTAATCAGTGATTCAAACTAAATATGCTGGAGAAACAGATATGTGTCTCAGAGATAGCCCTTTCTTTGGAACAGGCTTCCTATTCACATTAGGCAGAGTTCTTCCTTGTCCCTCTTCAAACACAGTTTGGATCAATGGATGGGGAATCACAAAGTCACACTTGGGGTAGTGCCTATGTCCCTTATGGATAGGGTGATCTGTAAGATACGTAATGCATAGGCACAAATCCATGCCATCCTCTTGCCCCTAGAGGCCATATATTAGGCAGAAATGGGTTATATTGTCTAGGCTTTTAAGGGTTCTTAAGCCGTTAGCCTAGTAATCTCCTGTGAACATTTGCCGCAGCCTGGAATTAAATGCCCTTTGTGTTACTGTATTATTGTAGTATCCTTGAGGTATTAATTACTGCAGAAAAATTGGAGACCTTATTTGTTGTACTGTATGGAAACCTTACTTCTTTTGTGACTCAAGTTGCTTTAGAAGGCCTTTTGAAGTAAAGATGGTGTAATTCATGCAATGTTATGAACCTTTGTCAGATTTACATATTATACATGGCACTTTGATGTATATTTGAGGATAGTATATTATCTACAATGTATAAGCATGCAATGTTTCTACCGCAATTGAAACAAATATTGCATATGATCAAAATTTAACTATAAGGTCACTGAAAAATTGTGACTTTTATTGCTAATAGAAAGCTTTTCATTTTCAGGTATGCTGTTTGGTATATGGAAGTCTGTACAGCTATGTTTTCTGTCTAGTCATATGGGTTAAAGTTCATTATAACAAGATTAATAAATGTTGGATGCAGAAAATAAAATAAATGACATAAAACACATATGCACATATAGCTGCAATCTTGTTATTAAAGCAAATAACTAAAGACAAAATACATTTGTAATGCTTTGTCAAATATGAACTAGTTAACTACAGGATACAGAAGATAAACTCCCATGGCATGACAGCAACACTATAAAATTGGCATCACATTCTCTAGAATACCAACATAGTACTTTAATGTGCATTATACAAGTGATAACTTTACAGTATGCATTCTCTGTATGTGGAAGATATGCCATACTTAATATTTCAAAGCTGGGAATATACAGTGCTAACCTAGAAACTGATATTAAAGAAATGTATGTAATAGTTTTTGTCCTGTTTGTTTATCTTTGCTTATGTTTGCTGGGGTTCTTTTCCCTTGGGTGTCCACTGAAAGTGGGTTGTTTACTATCAGTGCAATGCAAGTAAACAACCTTTCCTTTTTTACAATTATTTTGTATTGTCAATGTTATTTAATGTTTGTATATATGCAATTTATCTTTACTTATGTTTGATGGGACTTTTCCCCCGGGTCTCCACTGAAAATGGGTTTGTTTGCAAACTCAGTTGGACTAACCCGATTAACAAATATGAAATAAATAAATAAATTAATGATGGTGACATTCCTTAGCTGTTTAAAAACAGAAAACAATTTCAAACTCTCACTACTATGCTGCATAATCTATGTACTTATCTGCTTTTTGGCTACATGTCATTAACATGTTTTTTACAGTATTACTTCTCATAACCATATCAGAATATGTAGCAAAGTCAGAGGAGCAGGCGCAACTGTACACATCTAACACCAATACAAGAAACATAGCAATAACATACTGCTACTGTGCACATGAAAACATTCCAAACCCATGACACATTGCTCAAATACATACATGTACACTTACAATCAAACAAAATGCAGAGTAATTATATAAGAAAAGATGAGAAAAATACAATATATTATTTTAAATAGCCATAATATTCACTGCACTAGTGGTTGCTAAAATGTGTATGGAAATATAATGCATGTTGAATATGTTTCATTTTACCTGTGTCACATATCTCCTGTCATGTAATCCTCTAACATATCCTACATGTATGCAACAAATGCCCGTAAGTGTTTGAGTAATACGCTAGTCATAATTATTAAGTTTCTTACATTTTACCAACATGACAGAGTCCTTTGTAATAGCATGGGATACTAGTAAATACAACTACTAGCACTGTATAGGAGTAGTATGTTGTCATATTGTTACATTTAACTTGTGTGCACAGCAATTCCATTACTTATATGTAACGCTTTTATATCTGGGAAGGAGAGCCTTTATGGGATAAAAATGATAAAATTCCTTGATAAAATTCACATTGATTTAGTAACATTGGATGTCCTCCCATAACAACATCTATGGCCACCTTAGAGCCTACTTCTAATATGATGATGCCCCCAGGCTACTTTAAATTGTCTATTGCATGAGAAACGTCAGTAGATAATTGTGCATTTTCAATATTAGGACCATAAAGACTTTAGTAATACAATGCTCCTACATGTTTTAACCTTAGCAACAATTTATCTTTTTTAAACATCGGATAAAACTAGCTTAATGATCTATTCTGGATTATGAGAAATGAGAACCAAACCTCTTGCTTTAGATGACTTTGCACATATACACCAATCTTTCCGCCATGGATGAATAAGTATTCAATATCCTTAATGTTGAGTTTTGTTGTCTATAAGAGTACAGTATTTGCTCTTGCCTGTGCTAAAATAGACAAAACTGATTTTGGTTAAAAATAGGTATTCAAACTGTTGCATTGCAGAAAACTTATATTTGACATTCTAGCTGCAGTGCTCTGATTAGCTAGATAGAAATCCTTTATACCATTTTATATAAATAAATAAGAGGTGGTTCTGCCTTGCAATATGGAGAGAACATCCAAATGCAGCCAAAGAACACTCACAGTATAACAAATAAAATATGAATTGTTGGAAAAACAAAGAGCACAATACAGTTTAAAGGGAAAAAAAAACACATATCTAAGAGTAAACATTGGACATTATTAAAGCTTTGAATCAGCAGTATATTCTAATGATGACAATCACATTGATTTATAAGTGGATCAAACAGTCGCATGTATATATTCTGTTTGTCAGTACCACATTTCATAGACACAAATCATGGTACTGTCATGCTACATACCATGAATTTTTTTAATACATAATGCACAGAAGTGCACAGTAAACAGTCGTGTACTATATAGCTTTTTGCTGAAGACAGTCCTAATTGATGTCTTATTGAAGTACAACACAGCACACCAAGTAACAGGTATTTAGAAAGGTATAATTTGTCTATCTTATTAAGGAGCTGTTCGCTGCTGTACAGCTTTTTCATTGATTAGACATGCTGCAAAGCTGGAGTGATTACCATACTGTAGTATTGAGAAGATCTGCAGGTTTGGCAGCTCCAGTTGTCAGGAACTCAGCATAGTCATTGTATGGGAGTAGGGTCAGTTGCGGGTGGAACAGCAAAGTTTATTGTACCACAAGAAACTCTGTTTTCTTAGTAATTTCCCTATTGGGTAAAACTTGTGAATTTTTTTATTCTGTAGCAAAAAGGCCTGTTAGAAATATTTCAGAATCTGGTGATTAAAACATATTATCTGCAATAAGGAATGAATCAACTAATTGTATTTCTCCAAATCACTTGGTGATTACAATAAGTACTGATAGGTCTTTTTCTAGTATCTTTCTGGCAACTATCTCTGGTGGATGATACATTATGTTAACACAAACACCCTTGTCAATCATTCCCTGGCATGCACACGCACATCCAAATACACACTCACACACACACACGCACACACGCACACACGCACACACACACACACACACACACACACACACACACACACGCACACACACACACACACACACACACACACACACACACACACACACACACACGCACACGCATACATGCACACACGCACACATGCACACACATGGACATGGGAGGGTGGGAGGGTGGCCTAATGGTTAAGGTGTTTGCTTTACAAACACAAGGTGCAGGGTTTGAGTCTCACAAGGGATAACTGGCTAGGCTTAAAATGGCTCGCAAGGGCAGTTAGCTTAGTACTAACCTATGAACCTATGAACCTATAATATCTCTCAATTGCCCTTGAGTTTACTGAATGTTTCTAATGTTGCCTGTTATTACTCTCCATCCCTCATAACTGATATGAGATTACAGTCATTCAATAATACCAGTCATTATAGTTTTGTAGTGCATAGAGTTTGGTGACTGCATTCTGATATTCAGAAATAAAATCATTTAAGCCCTACAGTGGCACAAGACCTGACTTTAACAAGTGCCTACTGGTTAAGTTGTTAGGGTCAGGTCTAGGCTACACTGTAAAAATTTGTCAGTACAGACCAGGAAATGGCAATGGCAGAATAAAAGAACTGGTTCTGCCTGCTTTCTGTACTGATAATGTGGCTCTTCATCTTAGATATTTAGGAAGTAGCTAGAAAGACAATATTTGTCCTGCATTTTCTCTGAAGGATATGAACTCTGAAACTCAAATGTATGCCGCTTTAGCAATTTAAGTCCACCACGATTTGTCTGAAAACCACAGACTTTATGATGAACAGACCAAACAAATGAGGCAACAATCTGGACAGTCTGCAAAAATCTGGACAATTTAGAGCTATGGCTAGGTGAGTGAAATGTAAGGGACTGTGTTACACCATCTTTCTGACAGTGATTGCTAATTGACTAAGTTCTTTATGACTTTGAAAGCCGGGAAAATGCTTAGTGGGCTTTTTTTCTTTTTTTTAACTGTAACTAGTAGTACACAGAGCAGATAAAGCTGCATGCACTACAAAACATTATGATCATAACCTCCACGTGATGCCAAGATTCACTTCTCAAGCTTCACTCTTGATGTGGATTTCTTGGCACCCATGTCTCAAATGCATAATAAACGAGGTACAACTGGCACCCCAGCTATAATCCTTTATATTCTTCTGTTTGTTCAGAAAATGCTTCATGATGCAAGTCCTGTTATTCTCCTAACCTTTCAAATGGCTTTGACTAATATGTAGAAATAATCCATTGTGTCTAATGTTCTGTCTCCCCTGTCTTTTGAGTGTCAAAACATGTTGTTCTATTATCTTTTTGTCATTAAAATGATAAAAAGCTTCCATGGCGTCTACTGCTCCCTATTACATCCACTATTTGTTTTTCTACAGGTATACAAGATATTTGGCAACCCTCTACTCTCACACAGACATACAAACACACACATGTACAGATGCAGATACACACATCCACATGCACATATGCACACACATGCACACACACACACACACACACACACACACACACACACACACAATTGGTGTCTTGCCCCATTACATCGGTGGGTGGGTGCAGGGTGGCTTGCCCTTCTGAAAAAAAAAAAAAAAAAACAAAAGACAAGAAAAACAGAGTATTTCATCCTTTTTGTTTTGTTTTTTTGTTTTGTTTTTTTGAAAAGTCAACTTTCTGGAAGTTGGTAATTCATAGGAGAACCCTACTAAACACTCTGGCACTTACCTCTAAAAAGTTTCACTCAATAAAAGTAATAGGTGAATGTGGACTTTTGGCTGAGTTAATTACCAAGGATGGTGGTAAAGATTTATGCAGCATAGAGGGTCTATGAATTGTTTGGATGCATAAAACACTTACTACAGGTATTAAGTGCACATAAATAATTACCATATGCCGCTCACCCAAAATACCTCATTAGCATTTTCGGTGAGCCAGAAAGACAGTCAACTGGGGTGTTATATATTGTATAACCACGATAAAAAGAACACACCAAATATTCTTCACCACAAAAATAGATCCAAGTTCGTATGATGCAAGGATTTATTTTAAAATACTTTTTCAAATATAAAATTCAAAATCACTTCTCACTTTGTAAAACATGAAACACAAGTAAATTCTCTAGCGCCTCGGCAGACTTGCCTTTAACAGAGTAAGAAATTTTTAATTCATACAAACTCATTTTTATACTAAAATAAAACACACCCACTCAACCACTTAATTAATAAATAAAGAAACGGTACTATACGTATCAAAACATTCAATACTAACCATACATTATTAAACACAAAATTAATTACAATAAATTTTTCCATGAACAATCATAATTTAGCCCTATAGGGTTCAGTGTGTTAAATTTCAAAACAAGTTTCTTTTTTCCTTAATACATATTAAATTTGTTGCTCATTCAAATGTTCACTTCCTTTTACACTATCTAACACTGTTACTAACAGTCCCTCAGGATTACCATTATGATATTTATTAAAATGCAGCGCTACGGGACTAGTTTGTTTATTATTTTTTATATCTCTAACATGCTCTTTTATTCTACAGTCAAATGTTCTCTGTTTCTCCCATATAGAATTTATTACACAGACATTTCATGCCATATACAACTCCCTTTGTTTCACAATTAAATGTTCCATCTATAAAAAATGGAACCCCATTAATTTTACCAAATTCTTTTACTACATATTTGCAAATACTACATTTACCACAAGCTACTGTTCCCAATTGTTCTACTTTCTTTACCATTTGTATTTTTGGCATATTAAATTTACTATGAACTATAAAATCATTTATACTTCTTCCTTTTCTTTAAGAGAAACCCAATTTTTTATTACATAAAAAGTCCACTTCTCTTTTAACTACATTCCAACTGTGTTTTACTTGTTCCACAATTTTTTCAGATAACACAGAATAAGTGGAAACAAAATAGATGCAATCACTATCCTTCACACTACTTTTACCCCCACCATATCTAACATTTTTCTTAACCTTATTCAAACTAGCTTTCATATCACCTATATCATATCCCCTAGAACTAAATTTATTAAAACTTTGACTGAATTCATTTTCAGCTTGCACTGGATCATTACACAATCTTTTAATTCTATTAAATTCCATATATGGTATGGCTTTGATAGTATGTGGCGGATGAAAACTTTCTCCATGTAAAACTTATCCTGTACCTTTAAATGTTCTATATATACAGGAATTAATATATCCCCCCACTTGTCCTCTTAACAAAACATCTAAATAATTCACTTCATGTCCTATTTGAAAACCATCAAACTTAACACCCATATTATTCTCTTGTATTTGCTCTAAGAACAATGTAACTTGTTCTTGCCCTCCTTTGCAAATAAATATTAAACCATCTATAAAACGAAAATATTTATACACATATTTCTTAAAGAATTGGTTTGTATATATACTCATATTTTCAAAATATCCCATAAAAATATTAGCATAACTAGGAGCAAATGCTGCCCCCATTGCTGTATCCTGCCACTGTCTATGCAAGTTACCATTAAATTCAAACATATTATTTTTCAAACACATTCTAATCAGATCCACTATAAATTCCACTACTGGACTCTCACCCATATAATATTTGATTGCATGTATGCCATCTTCATGTTTAATGTTAGTATATAAACTAACTACGTCAATAACAAAAAAAATACATACTATCTTCCCATTTTATATTTTTTATCTTCTCTAACAAGTCAAACACATCTTTAATATAAGATGGTAGTTTGAATACTGTTGGTAACAAATATTCATGTAAAAAACATGAAATATTGTGCAAAAAGCTACTACTTGCTAACACTATGGGACGTCCTGGTGGATTATTCATACTTTTATGTATTTTAGGTATACAATATAAACATGGCATTCTGGGATTTTTTATATTAAATTTCTCTTTCACATCTTTGTATGAAAAATAGTGTAATCTATAACCTTTATCTATCATTTCCTTATATTCTCTTTGGGCTTCCTCATAATCTAACATACCAATTATTTCATAAACCTTGTCTTCATTTACATGTGTGTAACACATTTTTAAATATTGTAAATAATCTAGAACAACCAATTTACCACCTTTGTCTGATGGTTTAAATATTAATTCAGTCTTTTGACACAAATTCATTAAACATTTCCATTCTTCTTTTGTAAGATTATATTGAACCTCCTTTTTTCTCACAGTGAACTGTTGGAATTCTTTGTCCACATTATGAGTAAGTGATTTATTAAAATTCTTTATATTCTCATTCCTCTGTGGAGGCATGAAATCACTTTTTACTTTAACACCACTCGTGTTCACAATATGCATTTACACATTCATCTGAACAACATGAATAACAGCTGTCGTTTGCACTATCATCCATACTATTCCTTTCTTCACTTTCACTTTCATCCTGAAATGTATTAATCATCTCATTGCTTTTAAACAAATCAAGTAGATTTAATTTGCGAGTAAAACAAAAAAACATCAGTTTTCAGTACATGTAATCTAGGTAAAACTGTGGGTATAAATGTTAACCCTTTATCAAGCGCATTCAATTCATAGTCCGAAAATTCATAGCCAGATAAATTAACTACGTACTTACAGTCTGTCTGTTTGTTATTAATAATTGCACTAGTCCCATTTCCCCTTTTTAAATGTTCGCTGGTTAGTATAACCTTCTTTATATTGTCCCTGTCCATTCCAGCTCCATTTACGGGTTGTTGGTACCTCTCGAAAAGTATTCATCCCATTACCATTCCCTGGTTTAGGAAGCATGGGAAACTCATCTGTATCTGTTTCTCCTTCCGTATGCGAGAGCCCGCTTTCTCCTGAAGTATATCCTTGCCCTTCTCTTCTTCCATTACTTCTCTTTCATTCAAACTGAACCTGCTGACATTTAGCCCTCGGACTGGTCATCACTAGGAATGCTCACTTGTTCTCGTAGTCACGTAGATCTCTATACAGTTTATTCTTTTTTCGCTCAATTACCTCTTGTTCATATAATACTAAGTGTTCATTGGTTTTAACCAGAAACTGCTGTAATTCATCATGAGTAACTTTATTTGCAATATCTTTACATACGCCTTTGATTTCTTCCCTCAATTTATGTTTTTTAAGTATATCTCTTTCCACTAATATACACACCCACTCCAAGCTGCATCTTTGAGCAGCTGCAACCCATCTATCATGGAACTGTTTATCTTCCACTATGGAAAGATCAAAGGGAGTAGAAGGATTTTTAACAGCTCTTAACCCCCGAGGAGTTATTTCCAGCTCTTCATACCTTTGTAAACTCTGCAAATTAAGAAATACAGAAGTTTCTTTAAGCAGCAGTTTTTTTAATATTAGCATACATATCTCTGGTTTCTGGTGTAACTGAAAGTTCTGTTTTTTTACCCACTTTAGAAAAAGGATTTTCTTGCCATAATTTTCTATCTTGTTGCCACTTATTATACACTGTTGAAACACCCTCCAAACTAGGTGTTTCTTCCCTTCCTTGTATAACAGATAAAGTAGAAGAGCCATTTGCTCGATTAGAAATAATCAAGAAGCTGTCCATAGATTTCTGCGTACCTTCCATCACTGTCTCCCGAAATATCCTAGGCAACACTGAAAAGGATTTACTGGCCATTAACTTGTATAACCACAATAAAAAGAACACACCAAATATTCTTCACCACAAAAATAGATCCAAGTTCGTATGATGCAAGGATTTATTTTAAAATACTTTTTCAAATATAAAATGCAAAATCACTTCTCACTTTGTAAAACATGAAACACAAGTAAATTATCTAGCGCCTCAGCAGACTTGCCTTTAACAGAGTAAGAATTTTTTAATTCATACAAACTCACTTTTATACTAAAATAAAACACACCCACTCAACCACTTAATTAATAAATAAAGAAACAGTACTATACGTATCAAAACATTCAATACTAACCATACATAAAATTAATTACAATAAACTTTTCCATGAACAATCATAATTTAGCCCTGTAGTGTTCAGTGTGCTAAATTTCAAAATTAAACAAGTTTCTTTTTTCCTTAATGCATATTTAATTTGTTGCTCATTCAAATGCTCACTTCCTTTTACACTATCTAACAATGTTACTAACAGTCCCTCAGGATTACCATTATGATATTTATTAAAATGCAGCGCTATGGGACTAGTTTGTTTATTATTTTTTATATCTCTAACATGCTCTTTTATTCTACAGGCAAATGTTCTCTTTGTTTCTCCCACATAAAATGGGAGAATTTAATTATTACAATATAATTATGTAATAAAAGATTGGGTTTCTCTTATAGAAAAGGAAGAAGTATAAAAGATTTTATAGTTCATAGTAGATTTAATATGCCAAAATACAAATGGTAAAGAAAGTAGAACAATTGGGAACAGTAGCTTGAGGTAAATGTAGTATTTGCAAGTATGTAGTAAAAGAATTTAGTAAAATTAATGGGGTTCCATTTTTTATAAATGGAACATTTAATTGTGAAACAGAGGGAGTTGTATATGGCATGAAATGTCTGTGCAATAAATTCTATGTGGGAGAAACAAAGAGAACATTTGCCTGTAGAATAAAAGAGCATGTTAGAGATATAAAAAATAATAAATAAACTAGTCCCATAGCGCTGCATTTTAATAAATATCATAATGGTAATCCTGAGGGAATGTTAGTAACAGTGTTAGTGTAAAAGGAAGTGAACATTTGAATGAACAACAAATTAAATATGTATTAAGGAAAAAAGAAACTTGTTTAATTTTGAAATTTAACACACTGAACCCTATAGGGCTAAATTATGATTGTTCATGGAAAAGTTTGTATAGTTAGTATTGAATGTTTTGATACGTATAGTACTGTTTCTTTATTTATTAAGTGGTTGAGTGGGTGTGTTTTATTTTAGTATAAAAGTAAGTTTGTATGAATTAAAAATTTCTTACTCTGTTAAAGACAAGTCTGCCGAGGCGCTAGAGAATTTACTTGTGTTTCAGGTTAAAAGTGAGAAGTGATTTTGCATTTTATATTTGAAAAAGTATTTTAAAATAAATCCTTGCATCATACGAACTTGGATCTATTTTTGTGGTGAAGAATATGGGGTGTTATATCTCTTTATGGCAAGCACTGTGGCAGGACTGTCTAAGAATCAGAAATTGTTTCTGCCAGTAGTAAAAAGGATTTTCTTCTTTCTGAATCACAGCCAATTTGTAGAATTACAATCAATTCAGACTGAGAGTTAAATGAATACACACACTGAAGTCAACTGCTGTGAGATTAGAACATCTCAGAAACAAGCACATTGTATTTGCAGCCTCCCAAAATAGCACTGAAGTTTGCTAAAAAGGCAGGATAAAAAAGACTAACCCTGGAATTCAATAAACTCCATGTAGGCTTCGCATGAAGCCTACTTTATGTGTTAGCTTGATGAGCAGCAGCACTAATCACATATTCACATATTCATGCTACTCATTGCACTTACACATATACAAGCATGGTTTCGTGGCCAATGTTTCGTGGCAACAATGCTGCTGATAGGAAGCTGTGCAGAGCAGCATGAGTACAGAAACAAGTAGTATTCACATTTGTTCACAACCAAGCCTACTTGCTGAGATTGCATGGACAGCCCCAGTGACTATCAGGAGTGAAAATATTGCAATAACAGCAGTACTAACATAGTAAAGAAAAGTGCAATGCCCACTACAACAATTATTTGAGAATGAAATAATGGAGGGGGGACAGCAGGGGCAAATACAATGAAAAATACACTAGGGAGGGAAAGTGTGCTGAAAATGGGCACAGACATGAATTATAGGAATGAAGAAAGAGGAAGAGGGCATGGTAAATATGGTAATGTCCATAAGACAGGATATGTCGATGTCTGTACACTTCCAAGACAAGTCAGTAGCATAACATTAAGCACATATGTAGACAGCACAGTACACACTGCTGTTTATGTCATATCATCACACATGTTAGTATGTATATGATACAGTCATACATGGTTACATGTCAATATAGATGAATGATTTGTAGAATGTTTAATCAGAAAAGGTATCATACAAGATACTATCAATGTGTATGAAAATCTATCCGCTATAGTATTAAAAATAATTTTCTGATATTTGAGAAACAGTTTTATTTGCAACATACTGGTCTTTCTATGTGGTCTGGGTTTTGCTTGCTAACATAGTAATGATACAATGGGAGAGAAAATATTTATTCAGCTCAGAGTTTTATATATCTTGTAAATTCTACACTCAGTTTTTGGATGATATGTTAATCCTATGGGATGTAGAGTTAGGTAGTATCCCATTATTCTTAGACTATATTAACCAAAATACCAAAGTTTACATTTTACATCTGTAATTAATGATATACACATCTCATATCTTGACGTTTGGTTGACAAAGGATATAACAAATAAGATATTTCTTTCTAAACTACACAGGAAAGTCACACACTCTAATATATATATTTTTTTACTATTTTTCCAGTGCACATCCTCTTGCACTGAAAAAAGCTGTTGTAAAAGGGCAATTTGTGTGTGCTGTCCGAATAATGACTCTTAAGGCTTTTGGGATGAATGCACATTACTGAAAGTCATGTTCTTAAAATGAGAATATCCTGGTGACATTATAGAATATGTTATGTCAGAAGTCATTAATAAAAGGGAATGGAAGTATTTTGCACTCATTCTATGTGGCAAACTCTGTTTGGAAACTACTATTAATGATTACAATGATGCAAATAATGTAGATATTGAAAAACAAGGAAATTATAAAAGTGCATTCATTACTACTTTCACCACTAATATCTTTATTATTTAAAATATTTTAAAAAATAATTGGTCTGTGTTGAGGAATGACCGATGAATGAGAGAAAACATGGGTAAAAAACCTCATGTATTGTACAAGAAGGGTACGAACTTGAAAACTATTTTACAAAAAGAAGCTGTATTATAGAAGAAAGTAATTTTGGGCATGAAAAAATGTGGACATTGTGTGCATTGTGGATACATTTTGACTAATGATTAAATAATGATTAACAACTATTTAGTAAGAATAAATGGTCCCTTTAACTGTGACACACTATGAGTTTTGTATTGTGCATTATGTAATTCATGCCCTGGGTTCTATTTTGGTAAAAAGGAGCATAAGCTCAAAAATATAATATATGAGTATATATAAGATGTTAAAAAGAGAAAAGAAATGAATGCTGTATTTAGGCATGTGCAAGAGAACCTGAGGCATGAGATTAAGTTTATTATTGTTGACCACATATAACTAAATGATAGGGAGGCCCATGGTCTTTGCAGCTGGAAAAACGTGAACTTTACTGGCAGCTGAAGTTAAACACAAACAGCTGGCCAAAACTAAATGAGCAAGTGTTAATAAACTGCCTTTTAAAACTAAAGGCACATTCAAGATGAACTAATATTTTAACGTGTTTTAAAAGTATAATTTCATACATATATTTATATATAAAAACTTGTAGAACTTTGAGTTTTTTAATTATATTATGTTTACATATGGTTCGTAAAGGCTGCTGTGTTTACTGTTATTTTAAATACCTTGGAGGGGGCTCGGCAATCATATGACTGTATTTTAAAAACTGATAGGTGTTTAAAAATTGATTGGTGTATAAATAGATGTTGCTTTGAATGTAAATTTATCTGATGATGTTTTTAAGTAAAAATGAAAGTGATCATTAATTAAAACAGTTTGTGTTTCCTGGTTTGATGTTTTTATGGATTACCGGATTGTCATTTCTTGTGTTTTTGAACATTGATATGTGCCATGTTCAGAGATTCGTAGGACATTACTAGGCTACTGGTCAAGAACACATACAATTCTAGTCGTTATTATACCATTTAAACACAAATCACTATAGCTATGCAATGGAAAATAGTAGGGGTATGTGTGTATGTGTGTATATGTTTGATTTAATGCAGACTGCCTCTGTCCACATGTGGCATGTGCATAACCCCATGACAGATTAAGTAATCACAAATCCAGTAGTCTGGAGATGGCTTGTAGATGGTCATGGAGGGGCTCTGCTTCACAATATGTGCATGCAGTTTTGAGATGATGACCTCTTCAGTGTTCCATAGAAAGAATGTCATGTGGACAGAGGTAAAAAGGAGATGTTGGATTCAGTGGGCTATGTAAAAGGTTCCCCTGAGTGGGAGACAAATGGAAAGAAATTCAAAACATCACACAATGACAGTAGTATACCACTAACCACACACAAACACACACGTTGACTGCGTTCAGATTTCAGCACCACACAGCTGTATTCCATACAACATAAGACTAGCACCACCACAGATGTCTGACTTTAAAACTGTCACAATCTACTTAATAGATAATGACAGCATCATTGTATGCTGAGAAGATGTTTGGGAAGGAGTGTCTGACATTGCTGTGGACTCAGATCCTGATGTAAATCTTTTGCTAGACTGAGATTTGCATGAACACACACACACTAAACTTGACTGGTGTGAAATCAGAACCACTAGCTATCTAGTTACAGAAGCTGCAGATAACAGTACTTAATACTACCAGTACCAAACAAGCCTATTTTTAACACTGTCAGAGTGCATTTTAAAGAGGAGGACATCATTAATATATGCAGAGAAGAAGATGCTGGCATGACTGTCTGAGATAGCCGTGGACTCACATCCTGAGTGTAAATCTGTCTCCAGATTGAGAGTTAAATTAATACATACACACACACACACTGATGGCAACTGCTGTGAGATTAGAACTCTTATCTACTTTGGTTTCAGGAGCTAGAAAGCACAGCACCTAATGCTAGCTCTCCCAACCAAGTCTGTCTACCATTATCAGAGTGCACTTTATAGAGGATGAAATCATCAGTACATGCAGAGCAGATTATGTTGGCAAGAGTATCTCACATAGCTGTGAACTCACATCCTGGTGTGGGATTTTCTCCACTCTAATAGTTGCATGAGCATAATTTCTCAAGATGACTGCTATGAGGTTAGACCTTCTACTTATACAACTTTATAGAGGATGAAATCATCAGTGCATGCAGAGAAGAAGATGTTGGCAGGAGTGTCTGATATAGTTGTAGACTCACATCCTGGTGGGATTTTTTTTCCAGTCTAATAATTGCATGAAGATGAAAACGAAAGTTGACTCCTGTTAGAGGATGACATCATCAGTGTATGCTGAGAAAAAGATGTTGGCAACAGTGTTAGATATAGCAGTGGACTCACATCCTGGTACAAAATGGTCTCCAGACTAACTGCATTTATACCCACTCAAAGTAATAGTTGTGCAATTAGAACTCCTACATATCTAGTTACATTAGCTGCAATACAGTATTTAATGCTTGTGCCATTGCAAAAGTTGTTTTTTAAAAGTGTCAGAGTGCACTTTCTAGAGGATGACATCATCAGTGTATTCTGAGAAGAGAATGCTAGGAGGGCTTTATGAAATTGCTCTGTAGTCATGTAGCAGTGTTAAAGTATCTTCTGAATGCTACTTGAGTAAGGGCAGTAGGACTAGGACTCATGTTTTTTTTCACTACACACATACAGCTGTTGGTAGATCATAACACCTACCTATTTAATTATAGAAGCTGGAGAACACAGTACTTAATGCTGACACCACCACAAAAGTCTGATTTTAAGTGTCAGAGTGCACTTTTTTGAGGATGACATCATCAGTGTATGCTGAAAAGAGGATGTTGGGAGGGCTGTATGAAATTGTCATGGAGTCATGTAGCAGTGGGAAAGTATCTTCTGAATGCTGCTTGAGTGAAGGCAGCAGGAGCTGGACATGTTATTCTGATTACTCACACAAAGTTTAACAGAGAAACATGCACAGTCATGTTGACTGCTGTGAGATCATAACCCCTACCTATCTAATTACACAGCTAGAGAACACAGTACTTAACGCAAGTGCCACTGCAGAAGTTTAATTTTAATATTGTCAGAGTGCACTTTATAAAGGATGACATCATAGTGTTGCAGGTAACATTATACTGTTATGAGACTTGTTTGTAAAGCCAGGACTTGTGATATGATTTTGTGAGTGCAATTTGCAAAAGTACATATAAATGCATCCTTGCAAGCTAGGTGAAAAAATATCATGAATGCATATTGCAGAAGTGAGACAGACATGTATCTGTTTCTCAAGATGTGTAGATGACACATACATGCAAACACAGAATTTGTAAACAGCAGTAGTGTAATGATGGAGTTATGTGTCTTCATATCTTCATATTCAGATGAAGGTATGTCTACATAAATACAAGCTACTGAAAATATCCATGGGATATGATCATGGATGACCAATGGCCAGTGTCAGTATAAACCCATACCAAATTAACAATGCAGTTACACTCTGCAACGCTGGAGTTTGTTTGACAATGACAAAAGTCCTGATATATTTCTTGGGAGTGCATTGCTGCAAGGCACACTTGAATATCAGAAAATATGTGTTCAGAGGAGCACATATCCCTGCCCTTCTCTTGTACTTATGAATGCATTCCCATGTATTGGATGATTACAGAACAGTAAACCAGAGTTAGACATGCTAAATACCTGTTCATATAGCACATCACAGATAAACTGATTTGTGCAAATGATGGCAAAGTAATAACACATGCATGGTTCCGTTTTCAGGAATTCAACTTGGACTTCTGAAGTAACAATGTCCACTGGCACTCATTGCCAAATTGTGCTCAAATAGGAACATAGAGCAAAATACATCTGTTTGTTGATAATGTTTCATGTGTCAGGTTTGCAAGATATGTTATCGGAGAAACCGCTGGCAGAGACTATGATGTACATGCTGTAGTCTATCTTTGAAATACGGATACCAAAGTTTTATTACATAAGTAACTTTTGGCCATGCCATCCCCACTTGAGTGATATTAAGCCCAGAACAAATGCGGATCTCTGCTCAACTTTTATTTGGTTAGCCTTCCTTAGCACAAACAGGCTCAGTGATGATGCTTAGTCATCAATAGACAGTATTGAGTGCAGAAACTACAGCTGCTGCCTAGCCTTCTCTGTGACACTGGTTCTCAGAGCAGGGTGACACAAGGTTCAAATGCAGGTTATTTTTTTTTTTTTTGTACAAATGGTGTCAGGATGTCATTAGCAAAGTAAATGTGACCAGGATTGCAAATGTGACAATCAATGACTACACTAAAGTGTGTGTCTTTCCCAAATTGGATCGGTAATGTCTATATTAATACACTTTAAAAATAGTAGTTGTTTTGCAGACCTCACTGCAAATCGCAAGTTAATTGTGTGTACAGCTTTCTGCAAATGACAGGGGGGTGGTACATCTTTTGAAATGATTATTATGACTGAACAGATATGCTAGCTATTTGTGTAGGGCCAGATATCCTGAAAACTGTGTGCAGTATGCATCTTCACAGTAAGGACAGTTTCCACATCATATTAGATGAATATTTCATCCATTATCATATCAACATGACACAAAGGGAATCCTACAGCAGATTTTGAAATCTTGCACACTGCAGGAGCACTGATCACCTATTGAATACAGGTAACATGTTTGTATTATCCATCATCAGAGTCCTGTCAGTATGCAGAAACAATGAGATGACCTGTACATCCATCAGCTTAATAGATACACACACGTAAATAGGGGTGGGATTGAAGGGGTGCATACAAGGATAGATGGACATACACATAGCAATGTTTGGTGTAGAGTAACATCCACGTACATGGTTTTGGTCTATTCTAATTATTAAGCTGCCATGTTTCACATAATGAAGTGACTGACATAGGGGCAATGAAAGGTTAGTAGAGGGACAACAGGCTTACGACAAGCAGAACAAAATATGACATTGTCGTGGAGTAGATGTCAATGCAGATAATTTGTTCTGCCCAGTATCCAATATATCTCCATAAGAACAAATAACTGTGGAAAATATTAAGATGTGGCTGATTAAACATATCATAGGCATATAACATTGCAGTAAGAAATGATGTGAGAAGCATCTGATATTGAACCCTTGATGTTATGTGCAAAAAAAAAAAAAAATCATCAGTCAAGAGATTTATGTCCACACTCCACATAGGAAGTCACACTTTATTACCTCCATCAGTGTACAAAACTATTAGAGTAACGGTTGTAAAGTAGTGGAGTTACTCTGCCTTAAGTATGTATTCCTATAGTGCAGCATGTTTAAGCACCTTTGCACTGAGATAAATGGACTTGTGCAGCTGATGGTAAATTCTCACTAAGTTTTGCCATAGAACATAAACAGCCATTCATCACTGCTCTGTATTGATGTGTGATGCCAAACTTCATACAAATGCAGAGAACAAAAAGTGAAGGCTTTTCTATGGGCCATCTCTGGCAATGTGTTGGTGAGTGATTCTATTTTTTGAACAGATTTAAGGTGTGAAAATGGGATAGATAGGAAAGTGGTGAAATGGGGGGGGGGCAAGCAGGTAGAAGAACAAAGGGGAAGCAATAAAGGAATTTGCAGGAAAGAATTAGGAAAGAACCATTGATCTCTACTTCTTTAACATAGTAATGTGTGTATGTAGAGAATATTTGATGAATTTGGACTATCACCACAACAAATATGGTGATAGTCCGAATGCAATGATGTTGCATAGACAATTGGAACAAATCAAGTGTGTCAAGAAGACGTGTGCAAAGTGAAGAGCTATGTATGGGACATTTTGTTTTGTAGGGCAAGTGCCCATTTTTTTTTTTTTTTGGATTTCAAAAAGAGATGAATGTTGGGGAAGGAATACAGGAATGTGAGGGTCATGTATGTAAGGCAGGTGAGGAAGCAGGCACAGACAAACAAGACTAACACAGGGATGCTAATGGACACAAAGTTGAGAGACGCCATGACTGAGGATAGGTAGGGGACATCAGAGACACACGTTCGTCAAGCATGGGAGTGAGAATCTAATACTCACCCTCAGAGCTGTCATCACTGCCTCCTTCATCAGTTCCCTATGAGACTGCTTGACATGGGAATCTCTTTTCTGTTTTAATGAGTAACCTCTACAGCTGACTGATGTGGGTACCAAGTCCAGTATGTATTAGTTCATGCACCATCTCTGGCAGCACCAGGTAGGTGACAAGGGTACCAATGCACCAGTAGCTTTAGCTATGCTACCTGATATGGATGGGCTAGGTACTGCAGGGGTTGTGGGGCAGTACTGCCAGGTTATGTCTCAGAGCTGCTGGGTGTTGGTGGAGGGTTGGCAGGCCAAGCCATGATTGCTGGCCTATCTCCCTGTACTGAAAAGCATTTGGTTTATTGTCAGAAAGGTACAAAATTAAAACAGTGTGAGTCTAGGTAACCCACAAAACAAAAGAGAGAGAGAAATAAGAGGTGGGGAGAGAAAAAGAAGTAAAGAGGTGATTAGAACCATGATATGTCACAATCATGCTTTATTACAAAAATATCCTTTTTATTATTATACTAGCTATAGAGCTTTCACAATCCAAAACATGACTGTAAATTGTTACAAGTAATCCTTGGAATATGCACATATTCCATATATGGTTTTAAATATACTACAGATTAATTTAACAGCATGGCATTCAAGCCAATATTGCTGCATTCCAAATGTAAAAATGATATTTGTTGAATCTCAAACTATAGGTTCCTTGTGGGAATTGAGCCAACATAGTCTGAATGCACTATTACACTTGCCTAATATAATTACCAGTAGCTATGCAAGAAAGCATGCATGCTTGCTCTTACAATTAAGATATACATGCTGAACTTGATACAGATCTATGAAAATAATATATTCGTTACAATCAGTGTCATTTGTGCTGCATACATACCCTGTGGAACTCTGAATCACTTAAACCTCTTAGCAAGTGGCTCCCTGTTTGTCAAGATTTCCTTTTCATCTAAAATAGAAAATGAAAGAAGAGACATGAAAGCATTATGCATACCAGTCCTGGCTATCTACAGCATTCCATATCATTTAAAGTTGCTTGATTTGCATACTTACACAACTGGGGGGTGTCATTATTCTAAACTCATCTTCTTTAGGTAACTGTAGTAGTACCTACACTGCTCCCCTGTGTATGGTTTGCCAGTTGCACAAGAGATAGCCTTGGCTAGGCTCAGCCTTGTACCGAGACCCACAATAGTCCCCCTGCAGCAGCTTATAGCTACAGTGCTTTACAAGGAGTGCAACAAATATTTTTCACTCCTCCACACCCCACATGTGCCATGAATTTGGCACCATCCTTCCCATCTTCTGCCATGTATGCAAAGGTTCCCCAACTACAGCTGAAACATTTTCTCACCAATTTGTGATATTGTATTTTACAATCAATGCACCAACAAGCACAATCATGCCAAGCACATTTGCACAATGGTAACTGCAAAGAAATATTGTCAAACAAAGAGGTAGTGAGTTTATGAAAAAGCAATGCTGATGCCATAGATGGCATTGATTTATGGCATGTTTGCTGCTACACCTAGTTACACGTCCACTGGTCAACATTGAAATGCTAATTGACTTGGCTTTTAAACCATAACTTTGGAAGGATCATTGGGGTGATTTGACACATATTTTGTGGGGATTTACCCACTGTTAAATGTAATTTGTACAATGTGGGATTTAAACATATGTAAAAGAGAATGCATATGTTTCCATACAGGTGATGTATCCTCATTACCATAGAATACATGTTTGCCAATCATGGCCATTACAGATATGCAGTTTAAATAGTGATTGGTGCTATACTTCAACTAAGCATGTATGTGTGTGAAATTAAAAGCTCCTGGCTTATGCATTCTCTGGCATGAGGCAGGGCTAATGTATGACAATATACTGGAAAATTAAAAGTTCATGGGTTATGCATTCTCTGGCATAAGGCAGGGCGAATGTCTGACAATATACTGGAAAAATTAAAAGTTCCTGGCTTATGCATTCTCTGGCATGAGGCAGGGCTAATGTCTGACAATATGCTGGAAAATTAAAAGTTCCTGACTTTTGCATTCTCTGGTGTGACACAGGGCTAGTGTCTGACAATAAACTAGAAATAGATAGACTTGCATGACTTTACTAATAGAGTTTGAGCTATAATACATACCTCACAATGCTAGGGTTATGGGAGGGGTGTAGATTATGTCAGTAAACTGTTCTGTGCTTCAGAGATATGCAGCTCCATTTTGTATTACATAATCATCATTGTCATGTTAAATCAGTTACAGCCATAACACATATGATGCCTACAAAAGTATGTGTATGCAAGCAGTAATGATACCTTTCTGTCAATCAACTTACTATACATAGCAACTGATGTGCAGTATTACCTTTATAATCAAAGTTTTATAAAAAATGACAGTGGGACACCCTTACGAAAAAATGGAAAGGGTTGCATTTGAACCATGGGTCACCTGTGTTCTGGCCACTAATTCACTGCACTTGCACCTAGTGCCACAGGGAATATCAGGCAGTAGCTGCATTTCCATATTCAGTATTATCCAGAGTGTTGATGGCTGTGCATCACCACTAAGCCTGTTTGTATGCTGGAAGGTGAAACAAAATAAATGTATCACTTTTTTCCTTAAGTAGTGAACCCTGTTTGTGCACAGGCAACAAGCAAACGTGAAAGGCAATAGCAAACATATACTACTTGTTTAAATACTCATTATGACCCTTCCTCATTTAAAATAACTACTGTGGGATTCCAACCACACTTTACCTGTGTTTTCTCTTTTTCTACACCTTGTGCCACAGAGACAGTTGGGTTGCAGGTAGAATTTCTGCAGGCATTACCATCCATATTGCTGACTGCTGTGCAATGCTGCGAAGGGTATTTGAACTCTAGAAGGCAACTGACATTAAATTTTCAGTTTTAAGCATCTAACCATGTTTGCACTATGCTACATGCCACCCACATGGAAAAAAAATAAAAAAGGGAAACATAGGCTAAACAGTTATACAGCTCTGGATTTAAACTATAAGCTATCAGAGCACTACACTTACACAGCACAGTTGTACTGGGATATCTCTCTTTGCCACAAGCACAGCTTTGCAATAACAATCAAATAGCATGCATAGAACCAATTAACATTTCATACCCAGTACACCCAGTAAAAAACAATTCATACAGTTGGACATTCTGACTTGATTGTACGCATGTACATAACATATTTAGTGGAATGAGTGATTACACATTATATATAAATATGTTTGCAAAACTGCAGCTCTACCTGTTTTTTGTATTCTGGAAATCATTCCTTTATCTCTACTTTACTATCACACATGCAGTCTCTAGTGTATATTATCATATATTTCATTCACGGTGTGATACAAATACATGACAGTCAACAACAGTTTTCAGCAGTTTGGAAAACTGCTATTATGCCAGGGAAATACACATGTGGGGTGGTTGGTTTTGTTTAAAAGCTCACTATAGTTTGTTCCACACTTTATAAGTTTGTCCTCACTGACACACCCACTTCAGTGAAGGTGTTTGTGCATTACTTTGTTTTTCTTCAGTCAGCGTAGTAATTCACAGTTAAAACCATTAGTACCTAACACAGGCTACATTATGTTTACATTTGCTACAAGAAGGCAACATTTTTGGCATTCAGCAATTCAAAGGAGTTCACACCTCTGAATCTTCCAAGTGCTCAGAGGTGAATCTCCACTGAAAGGTAGCCATGTAGCTAAGGAGCTTGAATGGGAGTAGACTGTTTTCAATCATGCTTGTTGCTCCATTTGTAAGAGTGTAGGGATAACTACATTTTTGGAGTGCTTCTTCTATAGTGGGTATTTCAGTTGCATGGGCCAGGTTATTTGGTAAATTGCATAAGTATATATTACAGATGTTAGTCATGTCAGATATTGATGGCATTGCTGGACAACTTACACACATTCTACTTAGGTACATTTATTAAGTGCCAGTTATGCAAGTATCTGCCATTCATTCATGTTCCTACATATTTGTGTTTCTATTACAGTTTCACCACTTACCTTGATAGTCCTGCAGTAACAACTGTTATCATTTGGGGCTGACTCTGTCTGATGCTAGCAGTATACAGCCATTACATGGGTAAGTAAAGGTTGTGAGCATTGCCTGGCATCAATTTTATTGTATGTATGCATGTGCACAGGATGAAAGGTATACCCCTTAGGTGGTCAGCATGTCTGCTATTCATTGCCTTGAGGGAATATTATGTACACCTACATCTAACTGCACCCAAAGTTGCCGGAGAGTCCCCCTCTGATTCCTAACCTATGTGTGGATGTGTTGATCTTGCTAGTGGTGGTAGAATGTCTGCTCCTAGCCCCTGGTGTTTTTGCTACAACTGTTTTCACAGGATGATATTGTGTAGGATAACACAGACTGTGATAATTTCAGCACAAGCTGAGATCATACTGCAGAGTTCCCCTCCCCAGATGTACCTTGGCACTGAAATTGTGATTTTAACAGCCCAAATACATGCTCTATGATATTTCTTGTTTGAGCACATGTATCATTATAATGTTCCTTTGTGGGTGTTTGTGCATTTCTGATGGGTGTCATCACCATGGTTCCAGTGCATATCCTGCATCCCCCAGTAAATGGCCTTGTGGGACATCACCCCTGGAAAATCTTTGGTACAGCTGTGAGGTTTGACAGATATTGGAGTCATGGTAACTGCTGGGGTGGCCAGCACACACATTCAGGATGATTCTCTTAGTGTTATGCACAACCTGGCAGTTAATGGAGTGAAAGCCCTTTCTGTTGATGTAGACCCTTTCCAATTCCCTGGGCCATGCTTTAATCTCAATGTGCATTCACTCTTTGGCGCCCAGGTCCTCAGAAAAGTATGCTATGGGTAGCACTAATACATAGTTCTAGTTCTGTCCTCAGGAGTAGGGGAAAATATATATATTCACTGGCATGCTGTAGTGTAACATTCAGGAATTGGTGTAGGATCCTGGATGCTGATGCCTGTGACACCCCCAGCTTGTCCCCTGTGGGTCAGTGAGATGTTCCAGTAGCTAACGATCTACGTGCTAAACATACCTTGGTCTCCACAGTTACTGGTTTGTCTTGGTTTGCCCTTGCTCTCAGATGAGGATGACAGAGGTTGCAGAGTTCCTGGAGTGTCGCTCTTTCGACCCTGCAACACTCTACTATTTCTACTTCATGCAGACCATGAATAATTAAACAGTAACTAAATTTTCTTCTTCTCCCTGCCCAAGGTCTATCAGCAACAGCAACAACATAGACTTGAGCCTGTTTCTCATGTACATGCAGAAGAGCAACAGCAGCCCCTACCATTCTTTACCTCTAGTGAAGTTTCTGTGGCTGTATACCAATAGGTTTCAGAATAACAGGCAAAATGCTACACTAAGTGTACATGATGGCTTTATAGCTTGTTGAATACCTCTGCCATCTTTAGCATACAATTCAGCTGCTTACGCAGCAGTTAGCATGCCATGATATTTGCCATGTTTGCACGGCTCTACACACTGTGTAGCTCCTCTTTCTGAATACAAATTACATTGCTATCATGCACTGCAAAGTGCACATGGATTCAATGAGCACTGTATGGTTTATTTAATCCTGTCTTACAGTAACAAATTACATTGTTATCATGCACTGCAAAGTGCACATGGATTCAATGAGCACTGTATGGTTTATTTAATCCTGTCTTACAGTAATGCTCTTCCTAGCACCTCTTAAACTGCTAAATACAAAAATTGTATATTATCCACAGTAGTACTATACACATCCCAGGTAAACTTATATTAGACATTACCACTACATTTATGGCTTAACATCAGTAATGGCAACAATAGTTTAAAGGACTTTCATCTAATATTTCACTTTACAAAAAAAATGTTAAACTGAACAAAAAAAAAATGATTAAAAACACAGGCTCAAAGCTCAGCAAGCTTCAACTAGAATCCTGCAAAATGGTCCTGCTTCTTATTTTAAAACATTTGTCTTACTATTATAACCCATTCCTTATTTCAGAAATTGCTCCATTGTATTTTAAACATACATTCATCACTTCTTTGCCTGAGGTACCTTCTCCCACCACCCTTGTGACTTTAGATCAATTGTCGAGCACTATACCTTTGCTAAGATAGTTGGGAAAATATTCTACTTTCAAAGTACTGAAATTATTACTAATCACATCAAAAAATATGGTATTGTCCTGATCCCCTTCAAATAACTCACACTACACCAAAATGGCTTATTATGACCTTTATTAAAACTTTTCTTAATCACAACTTTATTGAACAGCATTCTTAGATTTATTAATCACCGCATGAACATCCATGTAACAATTTAACAGGGCAGCATATAACACTAACCCTGCCCCTAAAATATACAGTGTTACCTCAACCACTGACTCACTCTCACTCATCAGAAGCAGCGTACTACTGCTCACTTCCATCCCCAACCAACCTCCTTGTAATCCAATACCTAACACCAATGGGGGAACAGAAGAGGGACAAGCCCACCCGTCTTCTCCACTTAACTGACTAATCCACATCTGAAATAACCAAAATCCTTGATGCCATAAAATAGGGAGGGTGGGCAGCAAGTTAACACCTAAATCAAATCTCCCAACTCAGCTATAACCATATAAAACCACCTTAACTCTGCCTTACACCTATCTCACTTCCTCTACAGCACTTATTCATCCAAGCTTAACCCTTCCTTGACCAATATTCTACCAAAGCTCATTCCAATTCCCATTAAACTTTAATACTTCAGCCCCCAACCCTTTAGCCACCCTTCATCAACCATTTACTTAAGAAGCTAACTACTCAAGTGTCTCTTGATAAATTGTTCCCAAACCTCATTTTGAACAGCTGCCCAGCATGGTTCCTGAAATAGACATAGCACAATGTCAGGAATCTGTACCAATACTGAAAAAAAAAATATATATATATACAGTATATAAATAGATAGATATAGATACATAGATAGATATATAAAATTATATGAATAACAGACTTTACAATTATAGCTGTGCATTTGAATGTGTGGTATCTGTTCTTCTTGTTTATGAATTAGGAAAAAATCTGTTTCAAACCAGACATCCTTTTTTAGCCTAAATGGCTACCATGGAATAGATGTTAAAAGGTTTGATTGGGCAACCCACACTCAGAAATTAGGTTACTCTGTTTTTGAATCTCTGAGTTTAGCTTAAGGATAAGGCTTTTGTTCTTTGGAAACGTTTTAAATTTTAAAACTTGTATGTGTGAGACCAATAATTGCAAGACTGATGTGCAGAAATGGGGACATATAAACATTAAGGCCAAGACAACTGTGTCTCATAGTTTTCTCTTTTCTCTGAGGTATGGTGATCTTAGAGTTAGTGTATTTATAATTAGTAGGGATGTACAGTTGCAGCCCCCATTCATTGAGAAGTTGCAGGAGATGGTGGGGAGATGGTTGGGGTGCATCCTGCAAAAACTAACTTTAAAGAAGAGCAGTTGTTGACATTTGCTGTTCTCCTATAGTCTTGCTGTTATTTTTTCATACTAACAGTACTTACAATTATAGGTCACAAAATTAAAATAGGAAGCCTCTTTTTGACATTTTAAGTAGATCTAAGAAAAAATGCCTTCTGTAAACATATCATTAATGAAACTAAAATCAGGTAACTCATCCAAAATTTAAAAAAACACCACAATCAGACTTCTCTATCCTACATACTAGAATTACCCAAAGAAGAAAGATAATGCTTCTAGTATTACTCAGACATTGTCGTCTGCCACTCATATACAGCTTAAAAATACTGAACAGTAACATTAATCAAGTCCCTTTCAAAAACAATTTGTCTTAAACTAAAATCTCACCTTTTTAATGCCTACTTTAAATCTACAGTAGAAAAAAATCTGGAATGTCTCTTCTCATATCGTCTCTTCTACAAAGTTATAACTTCTCATACCAATGGTTAGAAAATCCCTTTCAAAAATGTGCTCCTGCCATATCTGGAGTGTGTTTTCCTTTCAATACTCTTAATATCCTGCCAGTCACAATAAATAGTTTATAAGATCATTTTTCTTGCAGAACCTTAGAACCCTTCATGGTTTACTATTTTAGAAAGTAAGATGACTTCCTGTGATGGACAAATCAGCCTTATAACTTAATACAATTATATTTATAATGCTTAAACTTCAACAATGCCCCTCACTATGCTCAAAACTATTTGTCAAGCCATGTCATTATGGAGAGAGGCATATCAATTACAAGGTCCTGTTCAGTTCATCCATAAGATAATGTGTCTTCTCAAACACTGGCCCTACCTGTTGAAATTAACTTCCAATCAATATCAGAAACTGAAAATAATCTAAAGGAATATCATTTTGTAGAGTATAAATGCAAATACTGTACCTGACATATAACAGAAATAAGATTTATTTGCTGGCCATACTAACCTGTAAAATACTTAAATGTTAACAAAACGTCCTTTGTATTGAGAAGTAGAGAGAAACTAGCTACTGTTACTCTGCACAGCTGCTATTTATGCTTAATGCATACTGCCTTAATGTAATTACAACTACCTTTTTGTGTTGTGTGAATTGTTTTCTTTATGAATGAAAATAATAGTGCTGCTGGTCTTTTATATTACATGGATTATAACTTGTGTGAAAATGTCTTACAACTTTTTAATTACGTACTTGTATAATAGAGACATTCTTTTTTAAAATCTATTTTTGGAGCTGATATTATACCAGTATTATGCTAAAGGATATAACCCAGGATAAACTTCCATGCAAGAATTGCTTATTCTTGCATGGAAGGGACCGTTGTTATGCAGCATGGCAGAGCACCATGCATATTCATGAAGGCACGCTGCCATGCTGTAATACAGACACAGTTCTGAGTATGAGCACAGGGGGTGTGTCTGAGAGCAGTGCTCTCACAATACACATGCCCCCTGCACTCGAGAATTGCCGTTCAGCAATTCAAAATGAATGAAAGTCTCCACAGACACATTAGTGTCTGTGGTGAAAATAAGAGACAGCCATACCTCTCAACTTTACAGACATTTGCAGAATGTTCAGATTACTCCTTCATATTTTTGGTGTGTTCCCCTAAAATCTGCACCTGTCTGGCAAGTAGCTGTGAATTGAAATCATTAAATAATGACAAATATATGAGTTTAAGACTCTACATCCTCAGAAAATGCATGCTAATCCAAAGCCTGTCATTCTATCAATGTTCTAAGTTTCAAACAGCAATATTTAAAATATATTCCTTATTTTTTGTTCCTGTGAGCAATAAAGTTTAAGCATAGCTGTGCGGGTTTGCCCATCATGCAGCTATGCATAGCAGAGTTTAAACATGAAAAGAAGCTAAATAGAAATATACACAGTACTAATAGCGGAACTGGAGTAGCGTAGTGGTTAGAGCATTCATCTAGCATGTAATCAGGCATGGTTCACGCCCCACAGAAATCCAAATGTTTTCATATGTGAATCACAACTAAAATGTATTTTTCATAAATAGGTAGTGAATATTATTATATATATGCTAACCAGGGTAGTGTAGCAGCCCTAAATGTGAGGTGTCAATGAAATTTAAAGTTTAAGCAAAATTTAGCATAGTTACGCAGATTTACACACTGGTAAGCAGGGCTAAGCATCTACCCCTTTAAGCAATAGTTATCTCAGCCAAGCAGGTTTGCCCGATGCTTATCTTAGCGCAGCAGTTTCAAAACTGTCCAATCACGTTAAAGAGCAGGAAATTAGCCCTATTTAAACCATGCAGGTGGGAATACAGCTCATAACCAGTTGTAGCTCACCACTGTAGGCACTATGGCAGGTGTCGGTGAATGTGTGCACATTTTGGCGCAGCGCTGGGGCATTCAGAAGTCCAGGGTCATGGTTGGGCTCCTAATTTAAGACCATGAAGGGCAACTGCTGCAGGAGCAGTACCAGGGCTCCCAATACAAAGTGGAGGCCTGGGACTAACTTCCAGAGATCTCACCACTGCTACTGACGTCCCTCGGACTGGTGAGCAGACTTGAAATGGAGGAAGAGGGACCTTTTGGACCAGTGGGTCCAAGATGCCTGGGTGGTGAATGCTCCAGCAGTGTGCAAGTATTAGTCAAAATAAGTGTTCTCCATAGTCCACCCTGTGAATGTGATGGATAGGTATGCATAAATGTTTTTTCTTATCTCCTGTACAGCTGCAGATGAGAGAGCTGTGAACTTGGAAGCCCATGCCATCAGGCTGCAAAGGCTGCGTCACGAGGCTGGTGAGTAACAATCCATCTGGTATTATGTAGGACAAATAAATAAAACTTAGTAGAATATCACCCTGCAGTATTTAAAAACGGGTATGTTTTTTACTGACTGAAGACATCAGTAGCAGAGTAATAGTGACATACAAGTCATATATCAATAAAAGTGTAATTACCTGTCAATAAAAGTGAAAACCCCAGACTGGTTGTGTTTACTCTGGCATTGTATGACTGGAAAGTTTCATGCACCAAGATCTGATATCAGTATAGTAATGTTGTGTTAACCACTGTTTTCCACACTGTGCTATGTCAAAAGGTATGTATAGGAAAATATATAAAAGAATATTGTAATCACAAGGTCAGACTGTACAACCAAGAGAGAATTAGAAACAAAACATTCAAGGAAGTGACAGAAGTTTCTCAATAGGTCATTCTGATGAAACACATACTTGTTGCATTTTTAGCAGAAACAGCCATGGTACAAATCTCTGGAGTGGTAGTAAGCTGTATGCATAATTTCAAGTAGCATTTTGTGAATATGTGTAGAAACAGTCAGGTAGTGTCAAGATAAATTCACTCCACAGATCTTCCAAGTGAAAGAAGGTATAAAGTAGCTATAAGAAGGCTCCAATTATACTGTGTACAAAGATACCACTGCTCAACCCAACACCATAGTTGTTGTAATAATACCTGCAGAGTAATGAGCACAGCAATGATCATTAAAGCTGTGACCACTGCAAGAATTTACATTTGTTAACTGACATCTCTCTCTCTCTCTCTCCCCCGCATTATCTTCAACAATAATCTAAACACATAAATGAATGGGTATGTTTTCTACCAAACCTAATGCTGGGACATGTGTCTTGTTGTTGAAATGTATTCCAATTAATATTCCCCGATCAAATACGATCATTGGTGGCCTGTTGCTCTCAATGTAACCTGCATGCCAGTGTAATGCCCACTGTGGTTCCATATATGCATGTGTTCTACTTGCTATGCAAATGTTCCAAATATGTTGTTTTGGGTTAATAAGAATATTCATGCGTGTGTTTACCACTACTAACCAACATCTGTTCTAATACTGCAACACCATAGCACATCAGGGAAGGCCAATTCCAGTGCATCTGCCTCTCCCTCCTCATCTGGCCATAGCACCGGGCCCAGCCACGTCTGTGACCCACTCCGGGACCTCTTCGTCTGCTGGTCCTGCACCATCTTTGGGTGGAACTGCCTTAAGCGATGGGGCTCATCCCCCCTTTGGGTGCAGGCACGGATGGGATCCTGTCACCTGAAGCCATGTCTGGGGTATGGTGCACAGCAAACTCCACAAGGATTTGGGAGATCTGCTACTCTAGCTTGAGGGGCCACCTGGCACAATTAGAGGGTCAGCCTGCCCCTCCTACTCAGCCCCCACACAGCCACCTTTGGGGATGTGAAGGGGCAGTGGTGACTGCCCATGGGTGGGGACCTCAGTCCCACTGTATCTATTTGTCGGCTCATGGGCTTCCGATTACCAAACACCCCTCCCCATCCAAATTGTTTAGCCCAGACATGTGTCATATACTGCCCAATGTATGCTGTCTTGTCTGTCTTCCTACCCAACCTACCTCCCCAAATATACCAACTATCCTTCCCCAACATCCCACTCTCACCTAAAAAAAAAGAAGGGCAATCTGTTCCCAAAAAAACTGTCGCCCCACATGTAATCCTGTCTAATTCGCTTCACAACACATTATTGTTGTCCTCACGCCTCTCTCTCAGGGGTTCAGTATGTATGCACAGCTGCTGCTGTAGAAAAAAATGGACAGCTATGGACCTTCCCTACACCCATCCTGCGCATCCCTAGCTATCTTTCATATTGTTTTACCCACTCCATGCCCCTTTTTTCACCACTTTTCAATCACCCCTTTTTTTCTTTTCTTTTAAAGAAATTAGCACTGGGTAAGTGGGAGTAAGCAGTAGTAAGCAGGACAAAGCCTGTTTGCATAGTGCTAAGCAATGCCTAAACAGAACAAGCACTTTTAGAGCTAACTGTCTGTAAGCCTATTTAACCGGAAGTTAGCATTGCTTACCACCACACAAACCCACGCAAATCAGCTTACAACTGCTTAAAAGTGCCTTAATAACTCTGTATCCAACAGCCATTGTTCTGCCCAGCCACAAAATAACCAGCCCTTACAAGAGTTGACCCTAGGACTCTGCACACCAAAGCCACAGCAATTTTCCACTAAGCCATGTCAGCTATATAGAGGTCTGAAATTTTTTCCAAACATATTATGCAGAATAGTCATTCGACAGTAGGGAAATGTATTTTTATATATATGTGTATATATATATATATATATATATGTATATATCTTCTTCTTCTTTCAGCTTTTCCCGGTTAGGGGTCGCCCCAGCGGATCACCTGTCTGTATATATATATATATAAATATATATATAGATATATATATATATATATATATATATATATATATATATATATATATATATATATATATATATATATATATATATATATATATATATATATATATATATATATACACACACATATATATATATATATATATATATATATTTATACACACATATATATATATATATATATATATATATATATATATATATATATATATAGAGAGAGAGAGAGAGTGCACATAAGCACTGCCTCAGCTCAGGCTTTGTCCCTACTGAATTGTGCACTGCTACAGTCACCCCTCTCCACAAATGAGGTGTGACTGCAAACCCTGGGAAATACTGCCACAACTGTCTGACAAGTCTGTTAAGTGGAGCTATGGAATGCATCATCTTGCACCTAATAAACAGGGATATGTGAATCTGCAGACTCAGGATCCCACGCAGTTTATTTTTGTGAAGGTAGGTCATACCTGCTCATTCAAACTGGTCAACATCTTGACGTCAGTCACCTGAGCTGTGGATGAACACAAGGTGACACATACAACCTACCTTGATTTGGCCAATGCCTTTGATACCATTCCCCATTCACTAAGCTAGGCATCAACCCCTATATCACTAGGTGGGAACAGAGACACAAACACAGGGGTAGATTGAACATACTGCTGTCATACAGTGAGACAGTTGCAACATCCTTTATGAGGAATATGCTATTGGGAATATCAATAGATATGAGTATTTACTGACTGCATTCCCCAGAGTCCACAACTGATTTACTAAGGACACCAACTGTCTGGGGAACAGACAAAAATTAACAGGCAGACATGTGTCCAGTCTGTGGACAGCATGCCAGTGGAGAGGTATGTCAGAGACATATCACTGTGAGTTGTGACATCACACACTAAATGCATGTCCACACAAATCCTGTCAATCTATCAATCCACCATGTGTATAACAACACTGATGACATATAATCTGTTCACAAATCTGGGGATATGTCCCCCATGTTGATTGGCTGTCTCCACATGTCCTGTCCTGTGATGTATTGCCACCTACTGTATGTGAATTTGTAGGCCACTACTTCTGTAATGTCCCTCACACAGGCAAGGAAAAGGGGCAAGGCCCACATTAAGGAATGTTCCATATGTCGGAACTAGCAGCAGTGTCCAGGCCCACAGCACAATACAATGTGGGCACCTACATAGTGGTATGGCCGTAGCAATACCTGACATCTTCACATCTGTACCGAGGACAGACAGAAAGTAGATAGCCATCAGGTTATGCATTAAGATGAATGTTTTGAAAGATTAATGTCTTAAATTGAAAGGTATGCCAGTACTATATGACAGCAGTCCTTGATTACATGTCCAAAAAACATAGTAGCCTACAGTTAATATCAACTTAGCAGATCAATATCCAGTAGGAGATACATATAAACATACAGCTCAAACACCAAGAACAGGATAGTCAGTACTCAGAGTCCAGCTTTGCATGCAGGGGTGTAAAATTCCTGTACTACAATCTGCAATTTACTGTTACTTGGAAAAGCACTGTTAAAAGTACTAATGCAATGATACAATATATGTTAAACAATTTTTGTCAACCAGTGCACTGTAACTGGTGTAACATGTAAGTGTAACTGCATATAACCTGAGATACTACCCATGTATGAAACAAATATAAAGAGAAAAGATTGATGGTACTACCCATGTATACTCAGGTGTCACATACAGTATACTCACACTGCTTGCTACTGGAATGACAGCACATAGAAGCATGTTATATACAGGGAATTAAATACACTTATTAAAGATGTCATTACCCTACTATTTTATCAGACTGGAATGTGATCACTGGTTACCAGGGCTGAGCTATGCTTAGCAGGTTTAAGTATTGTTTAAATATAAATGCTAAGCAGATTTGCACCCTGGTAAGTAAAGTCTACAAAAAGTAAGTGCCTATTCCTTTAACAGTACGTTAGCAATGCTTACCGTCATGCAACACCCACGCAAACACACTCAAAGCTGAACAAAACTGTCTTAACTACTCAGTATCCAACAGTCCTTGTTCTGCCTAGCAACAAAATAAGCAGCCCTTACAGGTCTTGAACCTAGGATGATGCACACCATAGCCAATGCAATTTACCAGTAAATCAACAACACTGTGGATAAGCACTCAAAATAACCAATAAAGCAAGTAAAAGAGTGCTAGAGTAAAAGCTGAAGTCGAATGAGGTATATAAAATTATTTTATTTAATCCACACTTTGTTTTAACTTATGCATATATTTTTTTATATTTTGTAAATAACATTTATTGAAAACTAAGTTTATGCCTAACATTTATATGTATTATTTATTGAGATCTATTTATTGAAGGCACAACATTCTATGAGAACGTATACATTATGTTAATATGGTTTTAAAGGAAGTTTTAATATTCATGAGCTTTGTATTAACATTCATTGTTTCTTTTAAAATGTACTTATCTAAATTCATTGGTTCTTATTAATTAATTGTAGTATAAATGATTACTTGGTTCAAACACTGGTCATCTGATGAAGTCTTTTCTACTGAGACAAAAATGCGAATTCGATGTGTAAAAGCGTTTATGGAGTATATCTGCTGCATGGTGTGGATTAAATAAAATAATTTTATATACCTCGTTCGACTTCAGCTTTTACTCTAGCACTTTTTTACTTGCAATTTACCAGTAAGCCACCTCAACTCCATGACTTTAAGATGTTTTCCTCAAACATACCCTTCTTTACAGCCAGTTACCAATAAATACTGAGGTGTACATATATATGTATAAATACACACACACACACACACACACACACACACACACACACACACACACACACACACACACACACACACACACACACACACACACACACACACAAACACACACATATACATATGTAGATGGGGTAGAGAGTATAGTTTTTATTCTGAAGAAGTCTTGGCATGGACCAAGACATAAATGCTCAATAAATTTGATTTGAATCAATGTTCGTAGACATTTTGGACTCTTGGACTCTTGGGGCTCACCAAATCAGTTCTTCCTGTTTTTTTTCAAAAAGGTTTTGGTTTTCAGGAGTGAATTTGCTTTTGTTTGTAGATATATATATATATATATATATATATATATATATATATATATATATATATGGATCCCATTCTCTTAATTGACAACACAGTTTGTCGAGTAACAGAAGATCGAACCCACTTCAGTGAAAGTGCACAATATCGAAAGTGCACTTTTGCATAAGCCGGTTACAGTGGGGATAAGGAAATATATCCCTTTCCTGACTGTGGTGCGATCTCAGAGTTGGTATATTTAAGTAGGGGGTGTGGGGAGCACAGCCCTCCACATGGGGCTGCAGGGAGGTTTGCCCCCCTGCATAAACAGTTTCAATTTAAATTTTTTTTTTTTGACAATCGGCTTCAGGAAAAGTGCACTTTCGATGATGTGCACTTTCGTCGAAGTGGGTTCGATCTTCTGTTACTCGACAAACTGTGTTGTCGATTAAGAGAAGTAGACCCATATATATATATATATATATATATATATATATATATATATATATATATATATATATATATATATATTCATATGGGTCCCCTTCAGTCGATCGAACGGTTACAAGTTCAAACCACATATGGCCGAGACAATATGTTCGAACTTGTAAAACTTCAATCGGACTGAATAGAGATCTCCATATAGTGCAGAAAGGGAAGATTTCTCCTTTTTGCCACGTAGTGCAATCTCGGAGTTGGTATATTTAAGTAAGGGGGTGTGGGGGGATTATTGACATTTAGTTTTGTGTTTTTTTTTGTTTTATGTGTTTTTATTACAGTGTTCGAACTTTTATGAGTTTGAAAATATGGTCTCAGCCATATGCGGTTCAAACCTGTAAAAATTCGATCTACTGAAGTAGATCCAGATATATACATACATACATATATATATATATATATATATATATATATATATATATATATATATATATATATATATACAAACATACATATACAGATAATAATGTCCTGCTAAACAACTGCTATGGCCATAGCATCTGGCCCCTCTGCTATCGCAGACATACCTCTCAACTGCACTCCACATCCTTAAGAATATTTACTGTAATGCTAAATGTATAATTCTACAAACTTCCTATGTTTGCAACAGGAATATTTAAAGTCTGTCCCTATTTATCCCCCCATCATTTAAGGCTATGTCCAGATGTGATGTAGGATTGCAGCTCAGGATCTTGACTCACCCTGGGAAAGGACAGCTCATATATGAGATGTTTTCCATATCCATGTTACTTGTGATTATGAGTATGATACATGTTTGCCTTGTAAAGCTAAGAGACCTATAGAGGGCATGTGCATAGTAAAGTACTGTTGAAGACATGTGTTGAACTGCATGTGATATATTGAATTAATAACATTAATCTGTACAGTGTTCTGCTGGATAATAATCATATGTGTGACTGATGTCTGTAGTCACATACACATATATCTGTGTTATGCCAGCCAAGCCATTGGCAGATCTGAGAGCAATGACATTGTAACATAATAGCCTATGTATGACTGCTGGACATCATCCAGGTTATCACAGCGATGTCAAACCCTACTGTGCAATCAATGACCTAATGTATGGTACAGCTATATTAATACAGTATTAATACTGATGTCCCTTTTGACACCCATTCATGTGTGCCATTGTCTGGACGTACTGCTGTAACAGGTTGAGAAGTATGATTAAACGGCAAGACTGTAAATACAGTGTGCCATGATAACATACAACAGAAATGTATACCAGGTATCCCCTGAGCACATGTATGTATGCTATTGTTCAGCTGGAAGGCACAAAACTAATCACATGGGTTTCAAGCATTCAGGTACATAGGTTGTGCATGTTGCACATGTGTGTAATATCAGTGTCAGTGCGTACAACAGACATAAATGTGTACAGCTACTGGTTGTTGCATTGCCCTGACACTGACATGGGTACTAGAGTAGGCATGATAGTCAGGTATTAATCAGTGAAGTGTCCACCTGTGTTATGACCCTCTGTCCATGCTTACCACTACCAGCTATATCAACACCTATATACAGTGGATATCACAAGTGTACACACCACTGTTAGAATGCTAGATAAGTGTGCTGTATGACAATCAGACCACAGAAGATCATTTCATAATGTTTCTCATCTTTATGTGACCCCTAACCTGTACAATTCCATTGGAATACAGTCAAAGGTGTTTCTAGGAAGGTGAGCAACTATTGCAAGTGAAGATGTGCCATGATGTTAGAGTCCAGACCAAGACGGATGAATGCTGTAACCATCTCAAGAGGTGCATACACAACATATCAGTTTAAGGGTGTGCACACTCATTCAAATGGCTTATTGTACTGAGTATTATTTCCATATGTTTTCACAGACCAGATTGTTATTTTTCAATTGAATTTTAAAGGCTATAAGTCACACAACAGATGGGAATTGTTATGAAATTAGTTATTGTGGTGCCATGTTCCAATTGCATAAATATCAGGGGTGTGTACCCTTTATATCCACTGCAGCTATATGGACACAGGAGTTCCTGACCTGTATATCCAGCCTCCACTAAGGTAGAGTAATCCCCTTTGGTGGACAGCAGCAATACACAAACCATATAATAGGTTGCTACATTGGCTGTACAGGGACACATAGGTGCAGGCAACAACTTGGAAGCAAGTCCACTTATATCTGAGCAAACATGTAAGTTCACAGGTGACTTTGTGTAAGGCTGACTATGACTATACATCAGACATATCCACACCACCAAGGACAATTGCAACTGTGTCTCCACATATGTTGTAAGTCTCAGAGTAAACAACACAATTCACCCTTTACTGGGGGTAAAGAACACCTCATACACACATGCCATGGATATAGGCAACCTGCATCAAACAGGTTAGGTGGGAACATTGCCACCCTGTCCATCCCAGTTGTACAGGGGGATATGCATATTAACCATACTCCTCCCCTCAACAATGGTGAGCATGTACATATTGCCTACTGATGGCAACAATAGCATTTCTCCATGGGGTGTAATAACATCACTGTCTGCCTCCTACATGAACTCAGCCATGTGCTCACAGCTCCATCACACACCACAGTCAAACACAGACCTGCCACCATCCATACACCATCGACATGGAAGATGCCCAGTATCAACCCTCTACACATAAATCAATGGAGGATAGAGGATTATGCAATCAAGTTTCCAACATTGGGGGGAATACAATAGCTCAGGTACAGGCGTGTAATGAAAGTTGCTATAGCCATGATAGCTTGGAGGGTTTTGGGATAGTGTGGATTATTTGCAAGTAATATCCACTGTTGATATGCATTTTGACAACTGTATGAGTTCCTGTGGCCTTTTTCCTGTTGATGTCTTCCAGGTAACATGCATAGTGTTCGCACACCGGCATTATCTGTTGGGGAAACTGACATCATCACCCAATAAGTGATTGGGCATTATGTCCTGTTATTTGGACAGATAGCAGAAGATGTGTGGGAGAGGACTGTCCTATGGAACAGTGTGGTCCACAGGGTAAATGATACCAGCCTGCACAGCAGAACTTATGAGCATGTGCAGCATCGGGCCACCAACCTCAAACATCATTCCTGTCAATGGAATGCTGCTGTAGTGAGGGACAGGCTAGCCACAGGTGGGGGCCCAGCCATCCAGCCCCCACTGACACCCATCAAGAAGCTCCTCGCCAAACTTGGGCCACACGCCCAACACACAAACATGATGGTGAGGGAAGCATTGTGAAGGTGGGTTGCACACACACACACACACACACACACACACACACACACACCATGCAAGTAAGGGCCCAGTGAGCATTAGTACACCAATGTATCAGACAAACATGTATCATTATTGTATCTACATCCATGTGTCAGGTCTGATTGCAGTTGTGGATGGGGTTTTCTAATGCACAGTGGTGCACATCTATGGTGAGGACAGAACATTGTGTAGTATTGCGGTTAGTACTGTAGATGTGCAGACATGCTGCATCCATCCTGTGCCAACTCCACATGAGAGTCTGCTGACAATAATTCCCTTTCACAACTACCTAGGACCCTCTGGTCTGCATATGGGACAGCAGGCTGAAGCTGATGAGTATGACATTGTTCTGTTGTTGCCTGTCAATACCCCAAGCTTTCACAAAAGCCTTCAAGGAGTAAATTAATAAATACAAAAACATCCTTTCATACCCAGCAGTAATTTCAATCATTAAATACTGAAGCTAAGGTGCTAGAGGGCAATTCTGCAATACATTTTACATTGGCTATATCATGTCTTTCGTGTTGTGCTTATTACAGGTGGCAGTCTGCCTTCTTTTCCACCCATACATAATGCTAGTTCTTTCTGTCTTGTACTTCAACTAGCATTATGGCTTGGAAATTCAGCAGGTTATTGTATCAAGAAATGTGGCACACCTGTGAGCCATCAGCAGTAGTCCTTCATCAGTGATGTAGCCCCAGTACTTACTAGTTATGTCTTCCCCTCCTGGCATGTTTGAAAGGTGGTTATCTGTGCTTTCACCCATTAACCTGGTGCACATGTCCATTCTGAGGCACTGTTGCAACAGCCTCATATACACAGACAACCCTCCCCTCTAAACTCCACATACTCAGACCTGTGAGGGTTACCCATATATCGCCCAATGTGGACATATGCACTCTCCAGCAAAGACTGAACTAGCAGGTCAAGAGGATAAAATAAACACCTGCACCACACCATATGGAACACGTAGCTCACCATGACACCCACTTTGATAGCCATGACATACAGTGAGAAGCCATACACCCACCTTCCCACAGGCACTCAATGGACATTTACCCAAACAGAACAGACCAGCAAGGCAGACGCCCGCTCAGACACAGTGACATTGCACATGCCAAGGGACACATATTTAACCTACACAGTGTGCCCCTCAACCTAAGTTCCTAAGGCATACCACCTTGCACAATACTGTGATCATGGGTAACTCAATACTGCACACACATATCCCACTCACTAAGCTGAATATGGAGCAGGTAATAGCCAAATATCTATCACATGCCAGCATCCAATACATGACACAGCCAGTCATGGCACTCCACAACAACTATGATTATCACTCTGTATCCATGTGGGTGTGAATGACTTGGAACACACCTCCCTGGACTACATGACAAGAGACATGGTTGAACTCTCTGATTATGTGGTCCAAGCAAGTGTGACAGTAGCCATGGGCAGTGTACTGCTGTCACCCAGAATGATGCTGCAGAACTATCAACAGATGATTGACTGAAACATTGGCTTACATGTTATGTGTCATTCTCAGGGGATCCAGTACCTCTCTGCTTGGGATGACATGATTGACAGAACCCAATGACTTGCCATGGATGTCCTACATCTGTCACCATGTGTCTTGCCACCCCTATGGTGCCTTATTAGGCAATGTTCCTAATGTTATTACCACCATAACAGCTACACATGTATGCAATCTGAGGGCCATGCTGCTCAACAGTAGACATCTAACTGTCAGGATGCAATCACTCATAGCAGTCGAAGTGGAGGACACATGTCTGCTGTAATGGAGAGGTTGTTCACAGCAGCAGACCTGTAGTATTAGGCTATGATGCATTCCACAGCTGTCAGCCCCCAAACAGAGACCACACCACACCTCCATAGGTGGTGTTGTCTCCATATTCAGTATGGCTAGGAATACCTCCAGACTATTATCCCATCATAATACATTGGAGATACTTCTGGTACAACAGCTTTGGGGTAATGGTGCAATCCAGACCATAGCCTGCTACAGGTCCACATCTATGTCCCTAGACTGTCAATGCACATTCCTCTACACCCTGCCATATATGATGGTCCAATGCAACACTAACATAGTATGAGACTTTAACTACCCCTCCATCACCTGGGGAGAGTAGCCAAGTTCCAGTACAGTGGCCCAACATTTCTGGGATTCATCATTTCTAGTACCCTGGACCAGCTCATACTGACCTCTGGTTGAGGATGCAACAACCTTGACCTATGTTGACCACTTAAATATGGGACTGCTGCTCATCCACAGCTGTCAGTCACTGCATGGTGAGATTCACACAGGCTGTAATCAACATGGAACTCAACATGTCAGCCACCCCCCCCCCCCACAAAGGTAACCACCTTGCAAAACCAACCCAAAGCTGACTTTGCAGTCATGAAAACAGGGATGGATGTCTTCACTGCACCTATGGGAATGGAAAATAGCTCCATGACTGTGGAATCATAAACATAGGCACTGTACAAACAGGTACATGAAAACATGGTACTAGCCAGAGCCAACAGAACCCAAACACTGTCCTCCAAACACTGGAAGAGAATGTGATGTTTCCCTACCATTACTAAAGTGTACTTCAGAAGGGGGGCACTGTTGCAGAGAAAGGTAGTGCCCCATGACTGTTGAACTCCCTTATTAGCCTCAAACACAACTATGCATCCCTCATGGAATCCCGTACAGGCATGCATTTTGGCAGACATGCAGCAGACACTGATGACAGCCACAACAGCCTTTGATAGTTACATCAGCAACTTCCACAGCATTAAACACAAGTGCTGTGAGTTACTGCACAATGCTAATACCTATACTGAGACAACAGATATTGGCCACAGTCTTGGCAGCACATTCAGTGCCAGCTTTACTCCTCTCTGCCCCCAAAAGTGAGTGCTAAGTGAATGTGTTCTCACATACTGTATCCCATTTCCATTCTAAGCATCTGTGTGTCACCAGGATGTGGCTCTGCAGCAAGACCACAAAGTATGGCAGTGTTGTAACACATCCACCATGTCATAGACAGGGTACAGTATGTGCACGGAAATCCCCGGTATGTAACATAGTGATTGCATATGCCTCACAGATTATAGGGCTGAGGGTTGTACATAGGTACATGTTGATTTACAACATCTGTTGTAGAATGGAGAATGGTACGTGTTGTAATTTGGACACACCTCCGATTGCTAATAACCACAGCCACAGGGGATATTCATCAACCAAACACACTGAGATTACTATTCACACACACACACACACACACACACACACACACACACACACAATAGGTGAATGGGCCTGAAGGCTCTATAAGGCTAACCCAAGGGGATGCCCTGGCATCAGGCCGCATGAAAATAGTCCCCAGTGTGGCTCAGGAGTATAGTCACTGGTGTGGTCCCCAGGGGTGGGTATTGTATTCCCCACCCACTCATCCTGATTTCTATTGTCGGAGGCCAGTGATGTGCACTGTTTCACATGTATGTGATTTATATTCCATAACATGGACAGTGTCTGGGTTGTGCACATGTCCCACATGTATGTTCTTTGAAGTGTGGAAGTGTGCTTTAGGTCTCTGGGCCATGTTGTGTGGACAGACTGGTATCTTCAGAAGTAGCATTCCTGACCTCATTTGTTGAGACCTGGCTATGTAATTGAGGTAGTGATGGCACCTACACAGACAGCATGATACAGAGATTCATTGGAGTTATTGGCATCTTTCCATACACGGCATGTGTATAAGGCAGGTATTCCCTTTGTGGGGTACATTTGCAAACTCTACAGTTGTTAGAGGGATCCAGTGGAGAACATGGCAAAAGGGCCAATGTACACATTGATTGGGCTACTGAGGGGATGGAACAGGGTGCCATGTCCTTTTACTTGCTGGATAACACACAGTCAGGAGATGTAACACATCAAAGTACTTTCTGATGTCAGTGGTACTGTTGTGGTCAACAAGCATGTAGTCCACTGCAATCACACTGTGGGTACTATCTGTGAGGCAATTTGCAGGAGAACTAGCAATATAGTGGTTGCTATCTAGCCAAGTATATTTGTGTATGATCCATGGGTGGAGAGTTGTCTCTGAGTATTAGAAGGGTTGCCTATATTGTTCACTAATCCATACTGTCACATAGTGATTGCACATGGCACTAGACATTTAGGGCTGTGGATAGTCTACACTAACTTCTATGGTGTTTGATGACTGTTGGCCTTGTATTGTGGACATTGAGACAGATGCTAGGTCCTCAATATAATTTAGCAACCCCCCCAATGGATCCTGTTATTATACAATCATACCAATACCCACCCAGGATACTGATGACAAACACACACAAACATACTTACCAGTACTGAGTTTCAACCCCCTACCTAGCTATGTATTGCTACTAGAGTGTTACACATTTATCACACGCTCCCTGGATCTTATAGGATTGATGCTGTCCAAAGGTACTTCTAAGGTGAGGAACATCACCAGCCCTTGTAAATACTGGAATTGGGTGATGTAGTGGGTGAGAGATTTCACAAAATATTTTAGCCTACACACACATTTACCAGGAGTAAGGTTCAAACCTCTATCGAACTATGGTTCTAAACCATTATGGTTATATATTTACCACACGCACCACTGACTGTACACACTTAGGGTTTCCAACAGGTACTTCTAAGGTGAATGATATCTGCAGGACTGCTAAAATCAAGGACTGAGAAGTGTACTGGGTGTAAATGGGGTCAAAACCTTGGAGGTACAGACATATACACACACTTGCCAGGAAGGAGATTCAAACCCCTACCTATATATCTACTGCTATTATATTGCTTTGCATTTATCACACACAACACAGAGACTACCGGTACAGCATTCTCCAAACATACCTCTAAGGCGAGTGACATCAGCAGCAGTGGTAAAGGAGGGGTAAGGGAAGTGCAGTAAGTGCAAATGACCACAAAATCTGGTGTCTACAAATAAATACCCACTTTTTCACACAAACACATACATTTTCACATTTGCCAGGATCAGGATTAAAACTCCTATCTAACTAACTTGCTACACTGTGGTATTACACAGTTATCACAAGTGCCACAGAGCTTATACGTTGAAGAACTGTCCAAAGGTATCTTTGAAGGGGAGTGACATCAGCACCAGTGCTAAAGGAGGGGTAAGGGAAGTGTAGTAAGTGTGAATGACCACAAAAACAGGTTTCTACAAAGGCACACACACTCTCTCACACAAACACACACATTTTCACAGTTACCAGGACCAGGATTAGAACTCCTATCTAACTAGTTTGCTACACTACAGTATTACGCAATTATTGCAAGTGCCAAAAAAGCTTATTTGTTGGTGAGCTGTCCAAGAGTATCTTTGAAGGTGAGTGACATCAGCAGCAGTGCTAAAGGAGGGGTAAAGGAAGTGTAGTAAGTGTGAATGACCACAAAATCAGGTGTCTACAAAGACACACACACTCTACCACACAAACACACACATTTTCATAGTTTTCAGGACCAGGATTATAACTCCTAACTAGCTTGCTATACTACACCATTACACAGTTATCACAAGCACCACAGAGCTTATATGTTGAAAAACTGCCCAAAGGTATGTTTGAAGGTGAGTGACATCACCAACAGTGCTGAAAGAGGGATAAGGGAAGTTTAGTGTGTGTGAATGGCCTCAACCACATTCATCTAGAAACACACACCCACACATACACACACGCACACACACACTGACACAACTTAACATTTGACAGGACTGAGATTACAACTGCTACATGGTTACTTATTTGTACTGTAGTGTTACACAGTTATCACAAGCACCACTGAGACTAAAGGGCTGGGGGCTAACCAAAGGTATGTCTACAGTTAATGACATCAGCATATCATGTGATAGAGGCCAATGGGATGTGTACTGGGTGGGAAAGGCCTCATAATGGGATTCTCTCTTTGACTGTCTGTCTTTCTCTTCCCCACGTCTCTGTGTGTGTATGTTTGACATATTATATTATGTTGGCCTTAGATATGTGTGAGCATTCCTATCCAATGTGTGTGTGTGTGTGTGTGTGTGTGTGTGAAGTATCAATGGTGTACAATTTGGTTTGTGTGCACAGACAGCTGTGAATAACCGATATCTGTAGTCCACTGTGTTGTGAGACATGGGCTTCATTTCTCTTAAGTGTAGGAGCATGCCCAGTATGACCTTCTATATTAAGTGTATGCATCCATTCCAGAGAGGGTTGGACTCCAGCTCAGGGTTTTGTCTGCTACAGCTATACCTAGCAAACTGTTTCTGCAGGATATCTGTAGATAGGTTGCCAATATGGAGACACAATGGGCATAACATATGGGGGATACTGTAACTATTGCTGTCTGTGCTGCTTGTGTGACATGTTTGGTTGTAGCATAGATTTTCTGACATATGTACAATTTTACACTGCGATATATCATGTCATCAACTACTGACAGTTATCATTCTTTGCTCACAGTTATTTAGCAGGGAAATACAGGATGAAGGAAGCTGAGACCAATATTCCGATGCATGTAGACTACACATTCTGACACACAACTGCCATTGCGGATGGGTAGCTACAGACAATAGACTGTTGGTTCTGTGTAAATGATGCAGCACCTTGTTAGTATGCTGGCTGGGGATCCCCTCCTTGTGATGTTTTCAACTGCACAGAATGGCCATATCCTACTGGGGCCATACCTCTCAGCTGTACAGATACACCCAGATTATCCAGAGGCAGGACTCATATATCTGGTCAGTTTACCTTCACATTGTGGTTTACAAGCACTTTTGTGGCTATTAATTCATGGGTTTGCAGTCAGGGAGTAGTATGGGTGGACATTAGAATTTCAGACTTCACACACTCCATGACATCCATGCTTCTACACCACCTCCCTGTTATTCTTCCTCTTCCTAACATTATGTAAGCAATATCTCAGAGGTATCCAAATAGTTGGGCCCTTATCCGAGTAGTATTTATGCCTGGTCCACAATCCTTGCAGTAGGACATGAGGAGGCATGCTACTGGCATTTATCAACATGGCCTTGTATTTTGTTTTCTGTTTACTGTGTTAGGTTGTTAGTTGGGACCCAGTGACATTCAATTCATTGGCACTATGGGTGAGGCATGGGCCTTACCAGAGGACTGTAGACCATTTGAGAGTGCTGCAGGCCATCTGTTACTGCATTTCTACATGGGATTTTGGGGGATGCCCACCTGCATACTTTAAACATTTGCAATGACTACTGGTATTCCAGTTACTCCATTTCATACTATATTGTGACCTATCATGCTGAAAGGACATGTTAGATCCTAATGGCATAAATTTCAGTTTCAGACTTCTTACCCTTCAGAACTAGAATGCAACTCCCAGACCTGTTCTAGTATGTCTGTGTAGGCCTGGTGGGAGGCTGTTCACCATTGCCATAATTTGGGGGCCTTAATCCGGCCTTTCTTTATGGTCATCTACACCTGTTCTGCTGGGTAAGGCTGGTGGTGGGAATGTGACCCTCACTGACATCCATGTGTGTGACCTATTGACACCAACAGTTATTTGGGCCATCACATGTACTGCGCTGGGGGTTGTCACCTTTTGAAGTGCTGCCTAGTATGTTGACACCAGTATTTGTTGTGAATTTCCTGCTGTCCCATATAGCTGTCTGCTGCTATCCCATTCAGCCACCCAGTTCCCTTACATGCTTGCATCCATATCATACTTACAATTATAAGAACATACTACTCCATTCAATAACTGATAGCAAGGGTGACTTACCTTTTGTCTGGGGCAGTATTGAGGATGGTGCTGGAGGGCTGACTATGTCAGACACACGCATTACACTCTTTATACATGGTAAAGCACAGGTAGTGTCATGTTTGGCATCCATTTTACTGTATGTGCGAGTCAGAGAGAGGTATTAGTCCCTGGGTCCCTACAGTGTCAGTGTGTGTGCTATGTGTTGCCTCTTTGCCAAGGCCTGGGCCTACTGGGCATGCCTCCTTTGGCCTACAGGGGCAGGCTCAGAATGTTCCTCCTCCGAGTCCCTCTGTGCCTATGCTGGCCTTGGCAATGGTGGGGGGCTGTGTGGCCCTGCCTCAAGCTGTTCATGCTGCAGCTATTTCCACAGGTTCATATTGTGTAACACGGCACATACTATGAACATTTGTGTACATATAGCTGGAGAGTACTGCAAGGCTCTACCGGATATGTCAAGGCAGTGGAACCGTGACTTGAGCATCCTAAAGACCTGCTCTACAATGATCCTGTTTTGTGTGTGTGCCTCATTATGGTGTTCTTGTTCGGGTGTGTGTGCATTTCTGATGGGTGTCATCAGCCACAGCTCCACTGCATAGCCACCATCCCCACTAGATGGCCATATGGCATGTCACCCCTGACAAACCCCTGATACAGCTGTGAGCAGTGCCAAATGTAGGAGTCGGGATAGCTTTCAGGGCTGCAGCACACAGGTTCATGATAATGCCCTGGGCATCACACACAACCTGGCAGTTGATGGAGGGGAAGCCCTTGTGGTGTATGTAGACCCTACCCCACTTGCCGGGTGGTTCTTTGATGTAAATGTGCATGCAGTCTATAGCACCAATTACTTCAGGGTATTCTGCTATATGGTTGAAGAAATGCATACTTCTGGTCAATGCCTCACGGGTGGTGGGGAAATATATGTGCTCATTGGCATGAGTACCCTGGATGCTGATGCCTGTGAGACCCCCATGATATCCCCAGTTGGTCTTTGGAAGGTACCTGTGGCTAGTGTTCTTAAGCCTACACATACCCTGGTATCCACCAGGATGGGTTCCCCTCTGTTAGTTCTGTGTGTGAGGATTTGCTGTAAAATGTCCCTGACCACCCTGTAGTGCTCCATTATCTCCAGCTCATGTAGGCCCTGGTAGGTTACCCTGGGTCTGTACACTCTTCTCCTCCTCCACACTGTGGGTTAGTTGTCAGCATTCTCCCCACCTCCCTCAGTCTCTAGCACATATTGATGGAATAATGCAGCAGCAGCCTCTAACATTTTTAGTTAGTTTTGCCAGTTAAAATCCCCTGTCTGTATACACCGGTGGTGTAGAGTTTGTGGAAAAAAATAGTCTGAAAGGTGTTTGCATAGTTTATAGTAGTGTGCTGGGCTGCTGCATGTGTAATTGGTTGATTCTGATACATTCCACCTGCCAGCTATGCTAGTTCTCCTTTTTTGCCTTCCTACTGCTGTTTTCCCTTCCCAGTTCCTCCCTATTTAAGCCCTGAGTCGCACCGCACATACTCAGTGCTCAAATGCAAGCAGTGTTGCCATTTCATCTTTTTTTTTGTTTGTTTAAAATCTGGTGCACACCATGCACACCCATTTAGGCTATGTACACACTGCTCAGGCACATCTGACACACCCCTTTCCTTAGCTGTGCTTAGCTAAGAGCAAATGGGGCTACAGAGCTCCATTGAGCTTACAGCAAGTATGACACACCCCCTTATGAAGTCATTCAGCTCTTACACTTGCACTGTTGTGTTGCTGCACTTACACGGTTAGGTATAAGCTGACAGCTTGAAGAAATTTGTAATTCAGTACAACTCCCCTCATTTGCACTAAAACAGACCCTTTCCCCTTGACAACCAGTTAGGGTTGCCACCTTTTCAGATGGCCATAGTGGGACATTTTCGGGACACACATCAGATTTTACAGGCCGACACATACCCACGGTCAGTACAACGAATAGAACTTTACTTTTTTGCCTAAATAAAAGCTTATTCTTGTAGCAGTTTAGTTGCTTATTCTGTTTCTTGTAACATTTAGGTATTTTAGATACAGAAATAACTATTTTATGCAACTATTACATAAAATATGGGACATAATTATGTCCTACAATCTCAGGATATTTGCCATTTTTAATATTTTTGGTCAGGACACAACTGCCCAAAGAGTGACTGTCCCTCCCAAAGTGGGACAGGTAGTAACCCTACAACCAGTGCTCCCTTATAAGGTTTACATTCTGCATGCCATTGACTATAATGGCAAAATGCAGAATTAACTTAAAATTGACTTTTGTCATTTTTTTTTATTTTTGGCATGATCCTGTTTGCGCACCACTGCCCTAAGCTTAAACAGCCGAGATCGGCCAAAAAAAAAAAGTTTAATTAAAAAAAAATAAACTGGTTTTAATGTCGATGACCTTATATTTGGCTATTGGCGTATGTATTAAACATAATACATGCTTTTACATGAGCTGTCATGCCTCCGTTTTGTCAGATTCAGAAATGTATTTGGTTACTAGCCGAATAGATTTCTGCACTGACACTGTTCTAGCACGGAGACCAGGCAGCTTTGTGGATCGCAAAATCACCTCATTTGCATGGTTTTCACCAGTAAATTAGGTGATTTGCATATTTGATGGTTTTCCATGCTAGAAGAGTGTAGGGCTGCTCATGCATGTGAAAACGGCACTTTACTGGATCGCCCAACGGCCATTTTTCATGCAGGAGCTCCTACACTGTTCCTGCACAGAAAATATCCATTTGTGAATCCAGGGGTTAGTTCATATGGTAGTATTACGTTAAAGCAGCATTTTACTATTTGCATTGCTCGTATCAAAATATTCTAAGGTTGCAAACTATTATAATGAATGACAACACTTATGTCTGTGTATTTTATAATTATACATGATTGACAGATGGTACTGGTGCTTGTTGTACTGGCTATTGCCGATTGTGTTGACAGCTAAAAACAAACTATAACGTCAACAGTCCTGCACAAAGAGCTAGCAACAAAAACTGCACTGAGCAGTTGTAGTCATCAATAGAAACTGCTATAAAACTAAAGCATATAATAAAAGAACATTTTCATCACAGCTTTAGTTTTGACAGCCTGTTATTTAAATAGTTGTTTATGAAAACTTTCAAATAATATTACAGAGGAACTGAACAAAAATCTATACAAAATGCCACTTTTTATGAGGAAGACATAATTGATACTGGAGAAACCACACGAAAACATAAGTTTGACAGTGCCACAGCCATTTTCTAACTGAATATATTTAAAAAATAATCAGGTGTTTAAATTAATAGCAGCTAGCTGCTAACTGTGCTTTTCATGCTGACATTAAAGAGATTTATAAAGCTGTTATGGTCTCAATGGATGTAATAAACAACCACACCACCTGTTCTATGAGCAATATATTTTAGACTAGAGAAGAACGCCATTCATTCAGCATGCCGGTCTACAAGTGACCTTTCCTCTGAGCATTAATGAGGTTATTATCTCAAGCATACATGTGCAGTTTATTTTAAACCTAAGAATGTAAGCAATCTGCTGCAGACTAATTTTTTTAGTATTATTATCATTACAGAATGATCATTAACCTAACTAATTAAGATGGTTTGGTGTGTGTGTGTGTGTATGTGTGTGTGTGTGTGTGTGTGTGTGTGTGTGTGTGTGTGTGTGTGTGTGTGTGTGTGTGTGTGTGTGTGTGTGTGTGTGTGTGTGTGTGTGTGTGAGTGTGCATGCACAAGTGTGTGTGTGTGTGTGTGTGTGTGTGTTTCTGAATGCATGTGGAACTGTATGCCTATGTGCATGTGTGACCAGACCTCTGGAAGTGTAAATCATGAAAAGGTTTTGAAGTACCACTACAGATACATCTGATTTAGAACACTCATAGATTGTTGCAGTAAGCAATATCATTTCAGTATATCTGATCATTCTAGCCAAATTCAACCTCAACTGTAATACTATTAACATCTGGTAGGCTGGATAACTTTAAGGAAAAGTGGCCATAATGAGTAATGAGTGTAACTGGACTGAGTCACCATGCATGTGAGATCCATTTTAAGAAGATTGTCATAATCACTTACAATCTCGTAGCCTTCAGCGCAAATATAAATCTCAGATCACTTCTTGATGATAAATCAGCAGAAGCATTACAGAAATGCAGGTAGCTTGCTTTTTCATCGATTACTCTTGTCCTCACTCATGTCTTCTTGTACCAGGAATAACAATTTACTGTTTGCACTTGTCCAAATCAATATTTCTCACATTATAATAAGGTCTGAATTCCATACACTTGTAATTCACAAATTATATTTCCTTCAGTGTATTTCAAACTCCTACGTCTAATGGAATATCTTAAGTTGGTTATGACAAGGACTTTAAATAAAAAAATTCACTCTACCTGCAGTGCCTTCTTCTTCCCATCACAAGAACACAAACAGACAAATAAATAAAGGATGTATTGATTATTTTCCTATTTTAAAGTATATCACATCAGGAAAATGCCTCCTTTTACAAAACTTAAAGAAGTGTTTTAATAAAAAACTAAGGAACATGAAGAGGACTGTTTGTTCTTACAAACTTTGTTACATGCACCACACACTTACATAAACATTTAAGAAGAAAAATGAAAACTAAAATGCCACATATGAAACACATTAATCGGTTAAAGAAAGCAAATATGAAGGTAATGCCACATATGAAACACATCAATCGGTTAGAGAAAGCAAATACGAAGGTAATCATGCAAGCAATAATATTCAAAAGGAAATATATGGAAATAATGGTCTGTTCAGGGATTTCTTGAGGAATGATGCTGGCCTCAACATCCCATGCAAGGTCCTTTATTTCACTGAATCAATCAAACTGAAGAAGATTATTGCACTTGGAAAATGGGATGTTAAGTTATTTCATGTGTGTTTATTATCAGTAATATATGCATACTTTTTTATATTTTTGATGTAAAATAGTTCCTCAGCCTTATGTTTGAAAACTGATGTAGTAAATGTAATTGTTGTAGGATATATTTGACATCCAAGATACCTATAATACACATTATATAAGCAGTTCACAATATTTTTACACACACACACACACACACACACACACACACACACACACACACACACACACACACATTCCAATGCAATTCATCTACTTTATAAAAACTATTCTCTCCTTAATCAAAGACACCCAAAATACTCTGCCCAGCTCCACTAGATAATAGGATTGAGAACATCATTCCAAACTGTTCAAACATCCACTATTAAAAAAAAGAAATAATGAAACTAAATCCAACAGTCTTAACTACTGACAACCTGCTACCTAGATCACTAAAACTGGCCACTGATGCCCCATCCTTCTCCCCACTAATTAACCTTTCTGTAAATGAAGACTAGGATCCGGCCACCTGCTTATTATATCGCAGTTATCAAAAATACTTGAAAACTACATCCATACCCAGATCATTAAACACTTTGCAAAGAGCAATCTTATCTTTAAGACTCAACCCAGTTTGCAGCCTTGCAACAGTACAACAACCACCCTTCCTTGCTTTATCAACAATATTAATAAAAATATAAATAAAGGTAACTTAGTCTTATCTTTATTCATTGATCTATCGAAAGCCTTTGACACTGTGTCACATCAAGAACACCTTATAAAAAATCTCATCCCTTGGCCACAGTCAGTCATCACTTTCTTGGCTATCAAAAAACAAGCTGTTAAATGGAACCAGGAATTTTCGCCTTACCTACCAGTTTCTCTACAAGGATTTTTCCTGAGCCTGTTGTTATTTAACATATTCACTAATAAACTTCACATTGTAACCAAATATGCTACTATTGTACTACACACAGATGATTCTACTCTTATCTGCCCTTCTCTACCCTTCCAGCTCTACAGGAAATTATCCAATTCTCTTTCAAAGCTGTAGAATCCTGTCTTGGAAATGCCAGCTTATCCTTAAATCTAAACAAAAACAAACTAATGCTTTTTCATACACAAGATATACACTGATCAAAAATCTGCTTTACATGTTTTCTCAGCCAATAGCACCAAAACTAAAACTATCATACAAACCATACTACTGGGTGTTCTAACTGACAACAATCTAACATTTAAGGAACACCCACTATAAGCTATTAAAAAACACATAATATTTAGCTGTCTCTTAAGGTCCAAGCAATATCTCACAGACACTGCTAGAATATCTATTGTTGGGGCATACCTGCCCATGCCTTTCCCAAATACATCACCAATTTTGATAAATCTGAACAAAACTTACAGAGAAATTAGAGACATGCTATAAGAAAAGTAGACAACTTTGAAAATAAAGTTCTATATAAAACCCATCATTGTGAACTCTTAAAAAACCTACACTTGCTTGAACTACCCCACTATGTAACCTACATACAATTAGACACAGCCTTCAACCTGATATGTAACCTTGCAAAATGTCCTGCAAGAACTCCTACAACACTACTCCTTCAAAAGAGATCTACGCTCAAGTAATAAATCCTTTCTAATGATGAATAAGTCCCATAATAAAGCAGGAGACTCATAGGATCATAGGATCATAATTTATTATTAGGCTGTCGACCTGGTGTGCATTTTATTCCTAGCCAATCCATTCCAATGTAATATCAAAGAAATGCTAGTCAATACCCAAGATTGCATTTAGTGATGACTGCCCATGTACAAGAGGGTTGTGGACACTATCTTGGTAAAAGTAAAATATCCAAAGGCTTGAAAGGAACAGTCCAACGTATCTTGAATCAAAATTGACTTTAATGAAGAACAAATAAAAAGTAGAACATTACATCAAGCGCTTTCGCCTGGAGTCATACCAGGCTTTATCTTGATAAAGCCTGGTATGACTCCAGGCGAAAGCGCTTGATGTAATGTTCTACTTTTTATTTGTTCTTCATTAAAGTCAATTTTGATTCAAGATACGTTGGACTGTTCCGTTCCTTTCAAGCCTTTGGATATTTTACTTTGTTCTTGGTTTGGATCTGCTTTGTTTTGAGAAACTATCTTGGTAATAATTTTCAGTGCCCCATCTACTCATCTAGGTTCCTCTTAACAGTGTCATAGAGGTGCTCTGTTTCACATGAATTGCTAGCCTGTTACAAAGACATGGCAGTCACTGGGAGATAAATCTGTCCCTCCAGCATGTCCTATTTAAGTTGCAGCCCATATTTAGGTCTCTAGAATGGGTACTCCTAGTCCTGTTTGATTTATAGATATTTAGTAAGTTCATTAGGTTTGGGTCTTGGATTGCTCTGTAGGCCAGGCATAAATCTTCCCTGATAAGTCTAAACAATATGGAGTATAGAGACAGGGACTTTAGATGGTCTGTGTAAGGCACATGCTGGAGCTCCTTGATCTTCTTTGTTAGGAGCCTCTTTGGTCTCTCCAATTGCTGCAGATGCTTAGTACAGCACATGCTGAATGGGGCATTATACTCAATTATGGGCTGGATAATTGCCAGATATAGAGGGGTTATAACCTCTTTTGATCTCAAGGCAATGCCTTTATTAATCAAGTGTGCTATGTAAAAAGCTTTCTTTACTACAGTAGACACATGGTGGTCGAAGTTAAAGTCACAGTCAGCTTGTGATTCCAGGTCCTTTACTACTTCATGAGTTCTTAGGGTATTGTTGATGATCTGATAGTGTGAAGGGACATTGTTTGTGCCAAAAGGAATGATGATGCATTTTTTTGCAGTTATTCCACCCATGTCTCTAAACTATGGAATTCTATCCCTCACTCATCTCTCTCTCTCTCTCTCTCTCAAACTGTTAGATAAAATAGGGAGTTTCACAACTCAACTTAAGCAACACCTATTTAAAACATGGCTCTGCAATTGTTCTACACCAGGATAACCTAGCCCAGTATACTCACCACAACAGAAATACTTTCTTCTTTAATCTTCTTAAATGACCCTCATCTTTCTGCTCCCTCCTTTTCCCCCCATACCATCCCTCTACCTGCAGATTCTCTATTAAACTCTACCTAAACTATATGTTCTACCCTACTTCTATCATATGTCAGCACATCTGCTGTTCCTTTGTCTGCACTATGTAGTTCTATTTAATATCAAAATATCATTTTGTATCTCCTTATTAATCTTTCCTGTAGTTTCAAATTTTCTTCAGCATGCTAGATGTATATAGAAATCTCTGCAACTCACCTATACATTATGCTTCAAATATGTGTGCAAATATTTACCTGTATATAAATCTAGCTGAAAAAAATCTTGTTGACTAAATCTGCATGCTATGCTACAGATGCATGTGCAAATGTTAAATCATTAATAATAAAGTAATGCACATGCATTTTATGCTATAATTGCACTAATCTTTGTGGAGCTTTTCCCCTCAGGCCTCCCCTGAAAATGAACCTTGCTGCCTGGTCAGACTTTCCAAGTCAAACTAACTAACTAACTAACTAACTAACTAACTAACTAACTAACTAACTAACTAACTAACTAACTAACTAACTAACTAACAATTTGTCATAAAGCATGGCATTCAGAAATGTCTGTATGTAGCATAATTTTAGCAATGTGGAGACCATCCCACGGATTCAGCAAGCCCTGCACGGTGTGCAGGAACAGTGCAGGAGCTCCAGGAGGCAATATGGCTACCGTGCAATCCAGGAATAAGCTGCAGGGGCATGCACGAGCGCTGCTGCAATATTCCTGCACAGATGCAGCTCCTGTATGCAAATTACCCTTTTGCAGGTGAAAACCATGCAAATGAGGTGAATTTGTGATCCAGGAAGCTGTCAGCCAGCCGTGCAGGACTAGTGTAGTTTAGTGTGCAGAAATGTACTCGGTTAGTAACTGAGTACATTTCTGCAAACTACAAAATGGAGTCATGACAGCTCCAAATAAAGTGTGTATATTATAGGAAACCATGCCAATGGCATGGAAAACAGTTTCAAAAAAAAAAAAAAAATAACTTTTATTTTTTTTAGCCAATTTCGGCTGTTTAAGCATAGGGCAGCAGCACGCAAATGGGATCGGGCTAAAAATATGAAAAATAACTTAAAATAAGAATTCTAACCAAAATCACTATATTACCATTATACTCAATGTCAGGCAGAAGACAACATAGCCAGTGAATAGTGGTTGCTAAGGGGGGAGGCTCAGTGTGGGACCTGTAACTATGCATTAGCAGGCAATCCTATGCAAATGAGGGGAATGATACTGAATCCCAGATTTCCCCTTAATGCTAGTCAGCACCCAGCAGTGTAAGTGCAAAAATAGCATGATTCCGGCCTAAGAGTTAGCTGACATCATGGGGGGGTGTCAGGCATACTTTTAGCGGATTGGATCCCTGTAGCTCAGGTTTGCCCTTAGCTTAACAGAGCTAAGCAAGGGGGTGTGTCTGAGGCTGCCTAGCACTCTTTACATTGCCTAAGTGGGTGTGCCTGCCATGCACCGGGTTTTAAAGAAAAAAAATGTAAACCAGGAAGTAGCATTTATGTGCACATTTGAGCACTGTGTTTGCATGGCACACCCCTGGACTTAAATAAGAAGGCAATGAGAAGGGAAAACAGCAGTAGGAAGGTAATCAAGGAGAACTAGCATAGCTGGCAGGTGAAATGTATCAGAATCAGCCAGTTACACAGGCAGCAGCCCAGCCCAGAACACTACTATAAATTATGCAAACACCTTTCCCTCTGATTTTTCTCACATACTCTACATGAGGGTAATCTATTAGGGGCTACATGAGCTGGAGATAGTGGAGTGCTATAGAGTGGACAGGGACTTTGTACAGCAAATTGTTGAGCTGTGCCGGCCACGCCTGACACACAGAACTAAGAGGGGAACTCATCCCAGTGGATTCCAAGGTATGTGTATGCCTGAGAATATTAGCCACAGGTACCTTCCAAATTCCAGCTGGGGATATCTTGGGGATCTCACAGGCATCATCATCCACGGTATTCCACCAGTTCCAGGATGCCATGTCAGCATATGCCGGTGAGCACGTATATTTCTCCAACACCCGTGAGGCGTTGGCTAGCAATATGCATCTCTTCCACCAAATAGCAGAAAACTCTGAGGTAGTGGGTGCTATAGACTGCATGCACATATGCATCAAAGCACCACCCATTGAGCGGGGTAGGGTCTACATCAACCGCAAGGGCTTCCCCTTCATCAACTGCCAGGTCATGTGCGATTCCCAGGGCATTATAATGAATGTGTTTACTGGCTGCCCTGGAAGCTATCAAGACTCCCACATCTGGCATCTTTTGCAGCTGTACCAGAGATTTGCCAGTGGGGACATCACTTACGGTCACATAGTGGGGGATGCTGGTTACGCACTGGAGCCATGGCTGATGACAACCATCAGAAATACACACACACACCCGAACAAGAACTCCATAATGAGGCACACGCACAGATCAGAATTATAATAAAGCATGTGTTTAGGATGCTCAAGTCATGGTTCCAGTGCCTGGACACATCCATTGGAGCCTTGCAGTAATCACCAGCTACATGTACTCGAATTGTCATCGTATGTGCCATGCTACACAATATGATCCTGTGGAAACAGCTGCAGCAGGAACAGCACAGGGCAGGGCCACACAGCCCCCACCATTGCCAAGGCCTGCACAGGCACAGAATGACTCAGAGGAGGAACAACCTGAGCCTGCCCCAGTAGGCAGAAGGATGCATGCCCAGTATGCCCTGGCCTTGGCAAAAAGGCAATGCATAGCACATAAACTGACACAGTAGGGACCCAGGGAATGACACCTCACTCTGACTCGCACATACAATAAAAGGGACGCCAAACAATACACTACCTGTGCTCAATCATGTATACGGAATGTATTATGTGCATCCGGCAAAGACAGCCCTCCAGCACCATCCTCAATACTGGCACACCCACAAGGTAAGTCACTCTTCTTACCAACTGCCGAATGGTGTAGTATGTATTGTTACTTATATCTATGGTATGGCTGTGAGCATGTAGGGGAATCAGGTGGCTGAATGGGATGCCAGCAGACAGTAGACACCTATAGTGGCAGCATGACATCTGTAACAAATATTGGTGCCACCATAGTAGCCAGTACTACACATGGTGACAAAACCAACTGCAGGAAATGTGCTGGGCCACATGTGTGTCCATATGACACACACATGCCAGTCAGGGAGGCTCACATACCCAACAACATTCTCAGCCAGCTGAACAGATGTAGACAAACACAAACAAAGGCTGTGCTAAGGCCTCTGAATGATGGCTATGGGTAACCTCCCCCCCAGGCCAACTACATCAGGTCAGGCAGCGGGATGTTAGTTCTGAAGGGTAAGAAGTTAGAAAATGATATGTAGGTCAATCAAACCTAAGACCTGTAGTACACTGATATGCCTCTACTCAGCATGATAGGTTAGAGTACAGAATGAAATGGAGTACCTGACATACCAGTACAGTCATACCAAATGTGTGCAAGTGTGAGGTGTGCCCCCCTACCAATCCTATGTAAAAATGTAGTAACAGTCTGGTGTGCCCCCCCATTCCTATGTAGAAATGTAGTAAAAGTTTGGTGTACCCCCCAATCCGATGTAGACACATAGTAGCAGTCAGGTGTGCCTCCCCAAATCCTATGTAGAAATGTAGTCACAGTCAGGTGTGCCCCCCAGTCCTATGTAGACATGTAGTAACATGCAGGTGCGCCCCCCCAATCCGATGTAGACACATAGTAACTGTCAGGTGTGCCCCCCCAATCCTATGTAGAAATGTAGTAACAGTGAGATGCACCCACCCCATTCCTATGTAGAAATGTAGTAACAGTCTGGTGTGCCCCCCCAATCCGATGTAGACATGTAGTAACAGTCAGGTGTGGCCCCCCCAATCCTATGTAGAAATGTAGTAACAGTCGGGTGTGCCCCCCATTCCTATGTAGACACGTAGTAACACACAGGTGTGCCCCCCAATCCTATATAGAAATGTGGCAACAGTCAGGTATGCCTCCCCAAATCCTATGTAGAAATGTAGTAACAGTCAAGTGTGCCCCCCCATTCCTATGTAGACATGTAGTGACACACAGATGTGCCCCTCACAACTGTATGTAGAAATGTAGTAACAGTCAGGTGTACCCCCCAGTCCTATGTAGACATGTAGTAACACACAAGTGTGCCCCCCCAATCCTATGTAGAAATGTAGTAACAGTCATGTGTGCCCCCCTACTCCTATGTAGACATGTAGTAACACACAAGTGTGCCCCCCAATCCTATGTAGAAATGTAGTAACAGTCTGGTGTGCTCCCTCCCAAATCCTATGTAGACACATAGTAAAACACAGGTGTGCCCCCCCCCCCAAATCCTATGTAGAAATGTAGTAACATGTATGTGTAGGTATAATACCAGTGGAGCACAGATTACCTGACCTGGCCAAGGTAGCAGGATAGATTGTAGTGTGTGTACAATATGCAGGCCTGAGTGTATTAGGCTGGTGTTTGTTTTATATTTTGTAAGAGTGGTCAGTATGTATGCATGGTGAGGTTTGTCCTGGTAGCCACTGCCCAGTACTTCTGATGACAGGGCCAAGTCCTCACAACTGCAGTGCCAAACACAATGCTTCCCAGTATAACAGATTCTAGCAGTAAGCCATTGTAAATGTTTGGAAGTAATATGTATCACCATCTGAAAGATGGACATGGCATGACTGTCAGGCCAGATATACAAGTAGTACACAGGAGGAAGTACCCCAGACAGACAGTGTATAATGTGTAACCATTAAATGGACACAACCTTGAAATTGTACATACAGGTTTCCAGCACATTACCTGGGCTTGTAGTAGGGAATACTGATGTCATCTGGTCAAACACTCACAGGCCACAAAGGTCATAGGAATGATGTATCGAGAAACAGCTGATGTCCCTGCACAAGCCAGCATAAGTGGAATTCCCCATGTATATATGTGAGTCAGATGCAAGTAGTGTCCATAGCACACATGCACCCAGCTCACCCAACCACCACCCACAGGTACCTCTCCGATCTTATCCCTGCTGTTGGGAATGAGTACAATATGACCCCCACCTGTTTATGACAATAGTAAAAGAATGCAGCATACAGTGCAGGTGTCCCATACAGGTGTGTCCCTAGCTGTAAGCAGCACCCTGCCAGCATCCACATCATCGGATCAATACTGACAGAAAGTATTGGCATGAACACCTAACACACCTACCCTGTCACCCCAGGGGAATATACTGTATTGCAGTCTGTGACTGTAGGACTGCCAGTATGCAACGGCCTGCTACAGCTGGCTCGCATCACTACCAAATGGCCTACAGTCCTCTGCCAAAGGCCTGTGTCTCACCCATACTGCCAATGTATGTTATGTCATGGACTCCCAAATAACAACATAACACAATCCACAAAACCCATATGCAAGGCCATGTGAACAAACCACAGTAATTTGTCCACCATGTCCTACTGCATGAACTGTGGACCAACACCAATATACTGCTGTGATGAGGTGATAACTACAGGGAAAGTATCAGAGATTGTTTGCATAATGTACGGAAGAGGATAGAATAATAGATGGGGGGAGTGGAAGCATGGGCAGCATGGAATGTGCGAAGTCTAAAACACAGCCGTGTGCACATACTATCCCTGGCTGCAAACACAAGAATGGGTGGCTACAAACCTGCTCATAAACCACAATAGGGGTAATATCCTGACTTATGACCCCTGCCTCTGGGTAACCTGTGTGAATCTGTACAGCTGTGAGGTATTGCCACAGCAAGATAAGGCCATACTCTCACGTTGATGGATGTACAAGTATGGGATCCTCTTCCACCACTGTACCAAGGTGCTGAACCAGTTACACACACCCAGCAGCAAGGATTGCAGCTCCCCCTCCAGAATGGCATGAGTTTGCAAGAATATGTAGGCATTTGACCACAATACAGGAAACAGCTGCATTCACTCTGTGTTCCCTAGGACATCACTGCAAGCAAATGTGTCTACCTGACAGTACTTGACATAAAACATCACAGTGTATAACAGTACATGTCTGAATATCTCTGCTAACACCAGGACCATGTAGCAGAAGCAGCACAGCCACAATTACCTACAGTAACCCACTATCCCTTGCCCATTTTGACCCCATATTGTCAACTGATCTACCGATATCCTGCAGAAACAGTTTTCTAGCTGTAGGTGTAGAACACAAATGTCTGCATTGGAGTACAATCTACCTGGAATGGATTCACACATTCAATACAGAAGGTCATACTGGGCATGCTCCCACAAAAAGAAGCCCATATCTGGCAACAACAGTGGATCATACATATCTGACAGTTACAGATGTTAGTGCATACACTCCTCAGTAAGCACCATTCATGCTTTGCACACACATTCATTGCTGGAACCTGTGTTCCGAGAGACTGCTTTTCAATCTATCTGCAAATATACAGAGCTGAATATAATTTTTGGTTTTAGAGTTTGTACTGTTAATTGTTGCTTAGATCTCTGCTGAAACTGTTTTGTCCCTGTTCAGAGAGACTGATTTTCAAGCTATCTGCAAATATACAGAGCTGAGTATATTTTTTTGGTTTTAGAGTTTGTACTGTTAATTGTTGCTTAGATCTCTGCTGAAACTGTTTTGTCCCTGTTCTGAGAGACTGCTTTTCAATCTATCTGCAAATATACAGAGCTGAGTATATTCTTTTGGTTTTAGAGTTTGTACTGTTAATTGTTGCTTAGATCTCTGATGCAACTGTTGACCCCACCTCCCCCTATTTTCTTCTGTGTCTTCAGTTGGTATAACTGTTTTTTACAGCTTGTGTGTTATCTAACTCAAGGATCACTTGCATAAAATTAGACCTGTTATTAATAGCCTGCATTTCATTGCTGGAACCTGTGTTCTGAGAGCCAGCTTTTCAATCTATCTGCAAATATAAGGAGATGAGTATATATTTTTTGGTTTTAGAGTTTGTACTGTTAATTGTTGCTTAGATCTCTGCTGAAACTGTTTTGTTCCACTCTGGCTTGTAGTTTAAATTTGGTGTCTTTTGCAGTTGCCCGCCCCACTGTAGATTTGATCTGGGACACTCCCCCAGTCCCATTTCTTTACCACATTCTACCTAATAAAATCTTTCTGCACTTGCATTTAGTTATTTTTAATTAAATTGCATTTTTTAAACTGTGTTTGGTCTAATATTGCTACATACTCGTGTGCTAGCTTGCACTGCATGTGAATTGTTTTTACTACTGTTTTAGCTACTTTTCTGTACAAAAAAAAATACTGTAAGCCTGTTTCCTACCTTTCCTGTAACTAGTGATCCAGATACAGATTTGCTGTATCCAGGACTGTATGTAAGCTTCTGTGCCCCCTAAGCCTTTCTGTGTTGGAGGGAAGCCTTCTAGCTTATCAGTGAGAGTGGTAAGCACTAGGTAACCTGTCTACCACATAAGAAGTGGTTCTGGCCCAGAAATTGTAGTTATTGGCTGTTTGGGCGGTCTTCCATCTCTTTCAACTTTCTGATTTGAAAGCCTGCATTTGCACTTGTTTCTGTCCTGTAACTCGTCTAGTGCAGATACAGATTCTTAGTTTTAGCACTTAAATTTGCTTATTCATGCTCAACACTTGTTCAGAACTTGTAAGCACTAAATAAGCTACTAATTACTATAGCACTCAGCCTTCCTCATTACCTAGAGGAAAACAGTTTTTGTACTTACTTGTCTCACTTGCTTAGAGAAAAACAGCTCTTGTACTCACTTTCCTCACTTATCTAGAGGAAAATATTTTTTTTCAGGCATGTCCAAGGGTCAGCTCCCAGTGTTCTCTCCTGTCTATCTTGAGGCAATGTAGAAATTGCCTCATGTACACAGACAACCCTCTCCTCCTACCACCCAACACTACAACCTGTGTGAGATGCATTTATCTAGCCAAACTGGAGGTAAAGCTCTCTCCAACCAAGACTGAACTTGACAGTCAAGAGGATAAGGTAAGCATTTGCACCACAGCACACTCATCACATAGTCTCACGAAATCTACACCACCAAAATCCACACATAGTAACAAAAACATTCATGGAGGCTTTCAATAATAATCTGTCTAAGCAACAGAGACCTCCAAAGCAGAAACGCAAGCAACCTCCATCCTCCAACACAACCCAAATGACACATAGCCCACAGACTCAGTGTGCCACTCAACCACAGCCAATAAGGCAAAGCAACGTACCCAATGCACTAGTCATAGGTGACTCTATAGTCACGCAACTGATGTCCCACTCACCAGGCTAAAAAAGGAGAAGCCTTTCCATGTTGGAGGGAAGCCTTCTAGCTTATCAGTGGGAGTGGTAAGCATCAGGTAGCCTATCTACCACAAGAGGAGTGGTGTAATCCAAACAAACAAAAACAAACTGCAACTCAGGAAACAAATGAAGGCTCAAGGACACAGAGTCTCCAAAGCAAGGAAAAAAGTAAAAACAGGTTTATTACTTTGCAACTAAACAGTATGATACAACAATACACGGTTAAGCACTTTTCTCCTTAATTTAGAAGACTTCTTCAGACCTACGACAGTAGCACAAGTGCTCACTTTAATACAGACCACATGGTGGTTTCAGAAAACATTAACCAATGGTATTGCATAAGTAATTAAGTAATTAAGCTTGGACACATGACATCAGCAACAAGTCAAATACAAAAACAGCAACTGTGAAAACCTGTAAAGAACAAAAATATATAGCAGCTTTTGTGCACAAATAAAGACACATTAAATCACTACATTTAGGTGAACAGAGTGTAACTCTTAAAATATGTGATAAAAAATGATGAAAAAATGATGAAAAAACTATGGAAAAATATATATATATATATATATATATATATATATATATATATATATATATATATATATATAAATTTAAATGTTTATATGCACATTGTTATGAGTTACAAGAGCACTCCAAGTTGACTAAAAGAACGCTGCACTCAAAATAAAATAAAATAAAAATAAAATAAGAGACTGCAATTTCAACTTTAACCAGTGTTGATCAACTCAACTGTAATGCTTTCACAAATCACCAACAAGGGTGAAGCAAGCTTAGATGTACGATGAGACATATTTTTAAAAGTTTAAAACATGAAGTGAAAAAACTGCATTCTTTTACTCAACTACAAATAGAGCTGTTTAAAAGACTTAGACAAAGCACTTGCCTAGCGCATTAGGCTCTTTAATTTCAGAATACAGGCAATGGAAGTGACTTCATTCAAACCTGGGGAGGTTATAAGAGTTGAGACGCAGTTGCCAAGTCAACTCCTGTCTTTCCAAAATTAGATGATAAGGAACCCCTTTTAGATTAACAGTAACCTGACAAATCACTCTAAAGTGAAAGTGGTGTGTTGGGTGTTCAGCACAATGCCTTGCCAATGCATTAGAAGGTGACTTTTTTCTAATATGGTATGTGTGCTCATAAATCCTCTCTCTTAGTTTTTTATCTGTCTTACCAACATAATATGCTGGACAGGCTACAAAACTAGCCAGGTAGACAACGGATTTAGAGTTACAGTTAAATCTACCCTTAGTTTTTACCTTAAAGGAACCTGCTGTGTGAATTCTATCCCTGTTGCTATATATCTGCAATAGTTATAGTTTTCACATTTAAATGTACCACCAGATCTACTACAAGTCTGGGGTTCCATTTCTAAGATCTGTTTCAAGTTCCTATTCTTCATGTAAATAAAAGATGGTGAATTACCCAACTTCTCCAACACGTCTGGTTCCATCATGAAGATGCTCCAGTTTCTTTTAAATATAACCTCAATTGCTTTGACTTCCAAACAAAATGAGGTGACAAAACTACTTGAAATCTTTCTAGTGGCTACACCTACTGTTTGTGTACAATCATGATTTGTATTAGTGGTTACTTCCAAATTCATATACTCTTCTGAGGTGACTGACCTAATAGTAGGTCTAATAAGTGGTTTATAAAACCCTTCTCTCCTTTTGTTTATGACTTCCTTTACAAAATCAAGGACCAATGTGTCTGGGTAACCTCTCTTTAGAAACATAACTTTAAGTGTCTCACATTCTTCAAGGAAAGTCACTTCATCAGTCACCATCCTTGCTGCATGGACAAGTTGTCCTTTAAGTACAGATCTTTTCTGATGTATAGGATGGCAACTTGTGTAGTGAAACATGGTGTTAGAATATGTGGGTTTACGGTAGATCCTGGCTACATAGCACTGTTCTTCTATGTTCTTTTTTAACTCAATGTCTAAATATGTAATGGAATTCTCATGATATGTGTAGGTGAACTTGAAAAAACAGGTTACTGTTAATCTAAAAGGGGGTCCTTATTATCTAATTTTGGAAAGACAGGAGTTGATTTGGCAACTGCGTCTCAACTCTTATAACCCCCAGGTTTGAATGAAGTAACTTCCATTGCCTGTATTCTGAAATTAAAGAGCCTAATGCGCTAGACAAGTCTTTTGTTTAACTAAGTCTTTTAAACAGCTCTATTTGTAGTTGAGTAAAAGAATGCAGGTTTTTCGCTTCATGTTTTAAACTTTTAAAAATATGTCTCATCTTACATCTAAGCTTGCTTCACCCTTGTTGGTGATTTGTGAAAGCATTACAGTTGAGTCGACCAACACTGGTTAAAGTTGAAATTGCAGTCTCTTATTTTATTTTATTTTGAGTGCAGTGTTCTTTTAGTCCACTTGGAGCACTCTTGTAACTCATAACAATGTGTATATAAACATTTACATATATATATATATATATATATATATATATATATATATATATATATATATATTCCATAGTTTTTTCATCATTTTTTTATCACATATTTTGAGTTACACTCTGTTCACCTAAATGTAGTGATTTAATGTGTCTTTATTTGTGCACAAAAGCAGCTATACATTTTTGTTCTTTACAGGTTTTCACAGTTGTTGTTTTTGTATTTGACTTGTTGCTGATGTCATGTGTCCAAGCTTAATTACTTAATTACTCATGCAATATCATTGGTTAATGTTTTTTGAAACCACCATGTGGTCTGTATTAAAGTGAGCACTTGTGCTACTGTGGTTGGTAAGAAGAAGTCTTCTAAATTAAGAAGAAAAGGCTTAACTGTTTATTTTTGTATCATACTGTTCAGTTGTAAAGTAATAAACCTGTTTTTACAAGAGGAGTGGTGTCTGGCCCAGAAATTGTAGCTATTGGCTGTTAAAGCAGTTTTTTCCACTTTTTTTTTCTCATTCAACTTTCTGGTTTGAATGTCGCACTTGTGCATGTTTCCTGCCTTTCCTATAACTAGCCTACTCCGGTTGCAAAGTTGCTGTATCCAGGATTGTTAGTAAGCTTCTGAGCCCCCCCAAGACTTTCTGTGCTGGAGGGAAGCCTTCTAGCTTATCAGTGGGAATGGTAAGCACTAGGTAGCCTATCCTCCATGGGAAGAGTGAGTTTTGGCCCAGAAATTGTAGTTTGTTTGGCCGTTTGGGCAGTTTTCCATCTTTTTCAACTTGCTGACTTAAAAGCCTACATTTGTACTTGTTCCCCGCCTTTCCTGTAACTAGTCTAGTCCAGGTACAGATTTGCTGTATCAAGAACTCTTTGTAAGCTTCTGAGCCCCCCAAGCCTTTCTGTGTTGGAGGGAAGCCTTCTAGCTTATCAGTGGAAGTGGTAAGCATTAGGTAGCCTATCTACCACAAGAGGAGTGGTTCCTGGCCCAGAAATTGTAGCTATTGGCTGTTTGGGCAGTTTTTTCCATCTCTTTCAACGTTCTGTTTAAAAGCCGCAATTGCACTTGTTTCCCACCTTTCCTGTAACTAGCCTAGTCCAGATACAGAGTTGCTATATCCAGGACTGTTGGTAAGCTTCTGAGCCTTTCAAGCCTTTCTGTGTTGGAGGAAAGCCTTCTAGCTTATCAGTGGAAGTGGTAAGCATTAGGTAGCCTATCTACCACAAGAGGAGTGGTTCCTGGCCCAGAAATTGTAGCTATTGGCCGTTTGGGCAGTTTTTTCCATCTCTTTCAACGTTCTGTTTAAAAGCCGCAATTGCACTTGTTTCCCACCTTTCCTGTAACTAGCCTAGTCCAGATACAGAGTTGCTGTATCCAGGACTGTTGGTAAGCTTCTGAGCCTTTCAAGCCTTTCTGTGTTGGAGGAAAGCCTTCTAGCTTATCAGTGGGAGTGGTAAGCACTAGGTAGCCTGTCTACCATGAGAAGAGAGGTTCTTGGCCCAGAAATTGTAGTTTATTGACCATTTGGACAGTTTGTTCGTCTCTTTCAACTTTCTGGTTTAAAAGACTACATCTGAGTTAGTTTCCCATCTTTCCTGTAACTAAATAACTGGGTATCACTAGAAAGCCTTAAACTGATACAAGCCTTACTTTGGAGTGATTAACTATCAGGTTTCTGTACTTTCTTGCTGTACTTAACTGTTTTCAGCCTAAACACATATTTTCCAGCATTTATTGTGATTTAAAAGCTTGTTTTTTTTCACATATTGTACTTATTTGACTGCCTGCACTTTTAAAAAGTTGTTTTTTGTTTAAATAATTTAACTGTTGTAGGTTACACACTAATGTGCGATAGCCTTTTCTGATCATTTGTAGTCGTTTAAAGCTGTTTTAAGTGTATTTTTTTACTGTTTTTGCCTTATCTTTTAAAAAAAAAATTGCATACCTTACTTGGATATAAGGAAGTTTCTATGTTCAGCTGTAAGAGAGAGGAGCTTTGAGCAATCTATCCATCCCTGGAGGAGTGGTTCCAGACCAGAAGTTAGTAGTTTATTGGCCATTTTGGGCTAATTTCTATCTCTTTAATTTCCCTACTATAAAAACCTTGTTTGCATGGTTTTGCGCACCGGGCATTGCCAGTTAGCTATGGTTAAATTATTCCCAGCTCCACTAAGCCTCCTCTTCAGTTTTTCCCTTGAAACTAGTCTACCTCTCAACCTAAGCACTCAAAAAGGATCTTACAGCCCAGCACTTGCTCAGACCTAATAGCAAGCTAATATACCCTGACACTGATTGCTCAGCAGGCCAAGGCTCTTTATTCAGCACTCACCAACCAAGCGACAAAGCAGCTCACCCTACTATTCAGGCATGACCAAAGGGCAACTTCAGATGCACTCTTCAGTCCAGCTGGTGAATCTGGGTGTCCTGAGGCAATGTTACAACTGCCTCATGTACACAGACAACCCTCTCCTCCTACCACAAAACACTAATATATGCGAGAGTTGCAAATATACAGCCAAACTGGAAGCTAAGCTGTCTCCACCCAAGACTGGAACAGACAGTCAAGAGGAGAAGGTCAGCACTTGCACCACAACTCCAGCCGCACACAGACCTACTAAAACAGCACTGGCAAAAAAATACACATAAATACACAAAATCATACTCAGAGGCTCTAAATAAAAACCTGCAAAAGCATCAGAGACCTCCAAAGCAGACACACAAACAACCTTTACTTCCCATCACAAACCAGACAACACATAAAACACAAAATTAGAGTGCCGCACAATCATAGCCCTTAAGGTAAAATAACATACCTAACACACTAGTAATAGGTGACTCTATAGTCAGGCACACTGATGTCCCACTCACTAGGCTGTACAAGCAGAAGGTTGCTGTTAGCTGCCTGTCAGGAGCCAGAATCTGCCACATAACACAAGCACTCAGGTCACTCCAGAACAAGTACAAATATGACTCTGTCATTGTTCATGTTGGTGTGAATGACCTGAGACATACCTCCCTGGACTACATGAAAAGAGACATGGAAGAGCTCTCTGATCATGTAGCCCAGGCTGGTATGACTGACCCTGAGTAGCATCCTGCCCTCAACAAGAATGATACCTCAGTATAAAGAAAAAATGATCAATTTCAACAATTAGCTAAGCATCTGGTTTCATTCAAAGGGATCCAGTGTCTGTCAGCCTGGGATGACATGCTTGACAAGCCGCATTGCTTCACAAGAGATGGCTTGCACCTGTCCCACCTAGGCTTTCAAATACTGGCCAAGGATCTTGCTGCCCCCATAGTGCCTTTTTTTAGGCAAGGCTCAAAAGTCAAACCCACCTCTGTAAACAGCACAATTAACAAAAAACTGAGGGTTATGCTACTCAATGCCAGGAGTTTAAATCTCAAAATGCACTTTCTCAAAGCACTCCTCAGTATGGAGAACGTCGACATCTGTGCAGTAACTGAAACCTGGTTCAAGGCTCCAGAGAGCACCCCAGCACTACTGGGCTTCAACTCATACCACACATTTCAGCCACAGAATGTGGACTGAAACACAAAAGGAGGGGGTGTATCCATATTCATCAAGGATACCTACACCTCCAGGTTAGTGGCACAGCATGATACCTCTGAGGTCATCCATGTGCAACTAACATCAGGCAAATCTGCAATGCAAATTGTGGCCTGCTACAGATCACTCTCCATGACCCAGGACCACCACTCCACCTTTCTGGAGACAGTGGAAAACATGAAGGTCCTACCGAACACACTGATATTGGGCAATTTCAATTACCCTACCATTCACTGGGAAAACTACTTGAGTACAAATTCCCAGGCCCAGTGCTTCCTGGAATTCATCAACTCAAATGCCCTGGATCAGCTGGTAAACTTCTCTACCAGAGGTGAAAACATATTAGACCTGGTCATCACCAACATGGGTGACAGGTGTTCCACACCGGAGTTCAACCCATCACGGGTTAGATCAGACCATAAACTAATCACTCTGGATGTCCACATCCCACCACCACCCCCAACTAAGGAAATCATAGTAAAAAAACTTTTCTAAAGCAAACTTCACCTTACTTAAGACAGAGATGGTAAGTTTCACAGCCCCCACGCTAAAGGATAATGCGTCCCAAGATGCAGAACCTTTACAAATGCACTCTATGAGCACCTACAAGGATGCATGGATCATGCCATCCCTAGCAAAACCAAGACACACTCCTCTAAAAGAAGGAAACCAGTTTGGTGGTCCCCTGCAATAAACAGGCTATACTATAGAAGGAGGAAACTAGTTCAGAAAAAAAGCAAATCCCAAGAAGGAAAGACATCCCTGATCAGTATCAGTAAGAAACTAAGGTCCCTCATGAAATCATCCAAGGCTAACTTCGAAAGAAAAATAGCCAAGGATTCAAAAGATAACCACAAAGCCTTCTTTAGCTATGTTAAGAATTTAAGTGGCAACTCGCAGATATGCACTGAACTACTGCAAAATAGCACAGAATATACAGAACCTACTGATCTTGCCAACATCCTGGCAGATAGATTCAGTGCAAACTTCACCCCTCTTACCTCTAAAAGAGCCCACAACAATACCGGAAAAGTGTAGTGTGCCAAACATCACAGACGCACAGGTAAAACAGCCTTTTCAAAAGCCAAAAACACAGAATCAATGGGACCAGATGGTATCCCAGGCTGCGTCTTGCACGAACTACAGAACAAACTAACCCCCCACCTAAACACGCTGTTCAACCTCAGCCTCTCCACAGGCTACATGCCCATAGAATGGTGCACAGCAACAGTTATTCCTCTCCACAAAGGAGGGGCCACAACTGACCCTAGTAACTATCACCCCATAAGCCTGACTAGCCTGGTCTAAAAGGCTATGGAGTGCATCATCATGGAACTAATTAACAAAGACATTGGGAACCTCCAAACACTTGACCCAACCCAGTTCGGCTTTGTTAAGGGAAGATCATGCCTACTAAACCTGGTTGATTTCTTCGAGACAGTCACCAAGGCCATAGATGAGGGAAAGGTGGTTCACACAGCCTACCTTGACCTCGCCAAGGCTTTTGACACCATTCCCCACTCGGGTATTACAGAAAACCTCACCAGCCTGAACATAAACCCCTACATCATGAGATGGGTTGCCAACTGGCTTACAGACAGAACTCACATGGTAAGAATAGTGGGCTCCAGGTCCGACTCTAAACCAGTCACAAGTGGTGTCCCGCAAGGCTCAGTCCTGGGACCCCTACTGTTCAGCATATACTTCTCAGAAGTACAGGCAAACACAGGAGGACTATGGCTAACCAAGTTTGCCGATGACTGCACACTGGGAGCTATAATTGACTCTCCAGCAGACATGGACATCCTCTAAAAGGGCTTTACTGAGACAGACAACTGGTGTAAAAGTCATGGCCTCAAAATAAATGCCAAAAAATGCATAGTCATCCTGTTTGGGAAAAACAAAACACCCACGAATTACCACATAGGTGGCAGCCCCATTAATATAGAAGAGGTAATAAGAGATCTGGGGACCCAGGTAGATAGTAATCTCTCCTTTGACAATCATATTGTCAAAGATGTTAGGAAATCTTTCTATGTCACCCATCTAATTACTAAAGGGTTCGCATCTAGAAATAAAGAGGTTATAGTGCCCCTCTACTTGTCACTCATTAGACCCATCATAGAGTAGAATGCCCCATTTGGGATGTACGTCACAAGACACTTCCAACAGCTGGAAAGGCCACAAAAGTACCTCACCAAGAGGATTACTGGCCTCAAACATATGTCCTATGCAGCCCGACTGAAAAAATTCCAGCTGTACTCAGTGGCATATCGCTTACTCAGAGGGGATCTCTTCCTGACTTACAAAGCCATGTCCAACTCAGAATTGATAGACATGCTCCACCTAAGGAAATCCAAGTCACTATGAGCCACGCGCTCTAGTGAGCTAAACTTCACCTCAACAATAAATAGAACATGCTGGAGGGATAGATTCCTGTCACAGAGACTCCCCATGCTTTGGAACAAAATTCCAAATTACATCAGGCAGAGCCCCTCACTAACACTCTTCAAGAGAAACCTTGATGAGTGGATGGGTTACAGAAAATACACCCCTGGGATCACTTCATTGGCTCTGCTTGACAGAGGATCAGTTAATTAATCAATGGGGTGGAGAAAGCTGACATACTCTGGCTAGGCTTATAAGTGCCCTCGGGCAGATAGCTGAGTACCCACCTATGAACCTATAAGTTTACTGTCAGCTGCCTGTCGGGTGCCAGGATCCGCCACATAACCCATGCACTCAGTTCACTCCACAACAAGTACAAATATGACTCTGTCATTGTCCATGTTGGTGTGAATGACCTGAGATGTACCTCCCTGGACTACATGAAAAGAGACTCGGAAGAGCTCTCCAATCTTGTAGCCCAGACAGGCATGACCCTGTCCCTGAGTAGCATTCTGCCATCGCCCAGAATTATACCACAGTACAAGGACAAAATGATTGACCTCAGCAATTGGCTAAGCTTCTGGTGTCATTCTAAGGGGATCCAGTATCTGTTGGCTTGGGATGACATAGTCAACAGACCATGATGGTTTGCCACAGATGGCCTGCACCTGTCGCCCCTGGGATTCCAGATACTGGCTAAGGATCTTGCCAGCCCTATATTGCCTTTTTTAGGCAAGGTTCAAATGACAAATTCACCACCATAACAGGAACAGGCAAGCAAAAACTGAGGATAATGCTATTCAGTGTTAGAAGTCTAAATCTCAAAATGCACATACTCGAGGCACTCCGTAAAATGGAGAACATCGATATCTATGCAGTGACTGAGAACCTGGTTCAAGGCTGCAGAGATCACCCCTGCACTTCCAGGCTATATCTCATACCACACTTTTTGGCCATGTAACCTGGAACAAAATACCAAAGGCGGAGGTGTGTCCATATTCATTAAGGATATCCACACCTCCAGGCTAGTTGCTCAGCATAATGCATCCGAGGTTATCCAAGTGCAACTAACTCTGGGCAAAACTGCAATCCAAATTGTAGCTTGCAACAGATCACCCACCATGCGCCAGGATTCCCACTCCTCTTTTCTTGATGTACTGGAAAATATTAGGGTTCAACCAAACACCCTAATAATGAGAACTTCAACTACCCCACCATTAACTTGGAAAACTACTCTTGTACCAACTCCTTAGCTCAACACTTTCTGTAATTCATAAACTCCAATGCCCTGGATCAACTTATCCACACCCCCACCAGGGGCAACAAGATCCTAGACCTAGTCATTACCAACATGAGTGACCAGTGTTCCACACCTGAAGTCAACTCCTCGTTGGTCCAATCCAACCATAAGCTAATCACCCTTGATATCCACATCTCGCCCACACCCCCTATTAAGGAAACCACTGCAAAACATTTCTCCAAAGCCAACTTCATGCTTCTTAAGACTGAAGTGAAGAACTTCATGACACCTATGCAAATGGACAATACAGTTACAACTGCTGAATCTTACACAAATACACTCTATAAGCACTTACACGAGTGCATGGATTGTGCTATCCCAAACAGAAACAAGATGTTATCTTCCAAAAAAAAGGAAGCCAATTTGCTGGTCCCCTGCCATAAACAAACTGTACAACAGAAGAAATAAACTGTTGCAAAAGAGAGTAAAATCCCATGAGTGGAGGAGCTCCCTGGTCAGCCTCAGTAAGAAGCTGAGATCCCTTATAAGATCCTCCAAAGCTAGCTACGAAAACAAAATCGCCACTAATTCTAAGGACAACCACAAAGCATTCTACAGCTGAATCTCGATAGCAACACTCAGATCTGCTCTGAGATACAGCACAACGACATGAAAATTACAGAACCGACTGATATTGCTAACATCCTTGCAAATGGGTTCAGTGCTAACTTTACCCCCCTCACCCCCTAAAGGGCCCATATCTATACAGGAAGAATGCAGAGTCCCTGTAATCACAACTACACAGGTAAAAGCTGCACTCTCTAAAGCCAAAAACACAGCATCCATGTGACCGGACAACATCCCAGGCTGCATTTTACATGAACTTCAGAACAAACTGGCTTCCCACTTAAGCTCCATGTTCAATAATAGCCTCGCATCAGGCTTTGTGCCCACTGAATGGCACACAGTAACAGTTATCCCACTCCACAAAGGGGAAGCCACCACTGATCCCGGGAACTATCGACCTATTAGCCTGACAAGCCTGGTCTGCAAAGCCATGGAACATATCATCATGGAACTCATAAACAAAGACATTGGTAACCTCCAAGCTCTGGATCCCATGCAGTTCGAGTTTGTGAAAGGCAGATCATGCCTCCTGAATCTGATCGGCTTCTTTGAGGCAGTCACTAGATGAGGATAAGGTGGTTCACACAGCCTATCTTGACCTCGCCAAGGCTTTTGACACAATCCCCCATTCTGGAATTATAGCTAAACTCACTAAACTAGGTATAAATCCCTACGTCTCAAGATGGGTTGCCAATTGGCTCAGTGACAGAACCCACACTCTAAAAGTTGCAGACTCCAAATCTGACCTTAAACCAGTGACAAGTGGAGTACCACAGGGTTCAGTCCTGGGACCTATCCTGTTTGGTATATACTTCTCTGAAGTACAGGCTAACACAGAAGGCCTCTGGCTAATGAAGTTTCCAGATGACTGCAAACTAGGAGCCATAGTCAAGTCCCCAAATGATGTGGATATCCTACAGAAGGGCCTTGCAGAGACAGGTGCCTGGTGTCAGAGCCATTGCCTCAAGCTCAATGCCAAAAAATGCAGTGTCACCCTCTTTGGAAAAAACTCTGTACCTATGAATTTCCACATAGGCAGCAATCTACTTAACACCGAATGTGTGATAAGAGACCTTGGGACCCAGGTGGACAGTAGTCTTTCCTTTGATAGTCACATCGCCACAGTAGTCAGGAAGTCGTTCTACATGGCACACCTCATCATAAAAGGGTTCTCATCCAGGAAAAAAGAGGTAATTGTTCCCCTCTACTTGACACTCATTAGACCCATTATAGAGTACAATGCCCCTTTTGAAATGTACCTCACAAGACATCTGCAGAAGCTGGAAAGGCCACAGAAGTACCTCACACAGAGGATTACTGGCCTCAAACAAATGCCCTACACTGACCATCTCAAAAAACTCAAGCTTTATTCCGTAGCATATCGCCTGCTCCGAGGTGATCTCTGCCTAAGATAAAAAGCTATGTCAAACCCAGAGCTGTTGGACATGCTACACCTAAAGAAATCCCAATCCCTCTGAGCTACATGCTCTATGGACCTAAACCTTGTCACCATAATAAACAGGACATGCTGGAGGGATAGATTCCTGTCCCAGATACTTCCCATACTCTGGAACAGGCTACCCATTTATGTCAAGCAAAGTTCTTCATAAGCACTCTGCAAGAAAAATCTTGATGAGTGGATGGGAAATAGGAAATACACCCCGGGGATCACTTCTGTGTCTCTGCTAGACAGCGGCACAGGAAAATAACTTTGTTGGGTGGCGTAAGCCAGTGAGCCTTGTTGGCTAGGCTTACATAGGCCCTTGGGCCGATAGCCTAGTAATTACCTATGAACCTATGAACCTATGAACATTGGATAAGAATGCACACATATATCCAAGGACACCACACTATAATATGCCAAAAGTACACATACATAGATGTGTGAAAGAGAGTGACAGTGACCAAGAACCTTCCATCATGAGGCCTGTCCCAGCCAGCATGCAGCCAAATGGCTACAACCACATGATTTGTAAATGTGACTCACCGTAGACATTTGCCTCAGAAATCCCTCTGCATTATAGACTCTGTGGTGCTAGTGCTAACTGTGCAACATGACTCTACAAGGCAGTAGTCATCTAGCAGTTGTATACATGTACCTGTGAAATATAAATCTGTGTGTGCCTGAGTGTGGTGTGTCTGCCTCTAGATGAATGGGTTATGGCCCATGCACACAAACTGCCCTCCCAATTCCCCTACTATGTCAAGCCTGCTGATGTCAGTCACTTTGAAATATACCTTTGGGTAAAGTGTATCCCAGTAATCTCTGTGGCACATCCTATAACTGTGTAGTGCTGTAGTGTGATAAACTAGTTAGGTAGTAGTTCTAATACCAGATGTGACAACTGTGTGTGTTTGTGTGCGTAGGAATCAATGCCTTTTTAGACTAGTCACAATCACTACAATTCAAATGCCCTACTTTGGCATGGCTGCTGATGTCATTCACTTTGAAATAAACCTTTGGGGAAGGAGTAGCCCAGTAATTTCCGTGGCACATTCTATAACTGAGTAAAGCTGTAGTGTGATACACTAGTTAGGTAGGAATTTTATTCCCAGACAAGGCAAGTCTGGATGTTTGTGTGTGTGTTAGTTTGTCTTTGTAGGAAGCAATGCTTTTGAGGCCATTCATAGTCACTACAACCTCCAGTGCCTTTCTTTGGCAAGCCTGCTGATGTCGTTCACTTTGAAATACACCTTTGGGGAAGGAGTAGCCCAGTAATCTCTGTGACATGGCCTATAACTGCATAATGCTATAATGTGATAAACTAGTTAAGTAGGAGTTTTATTCCCAGACATGGTATGTTTGGGTGTGTGTTAGTTTGTCTGTGTAGGCCGCAATGCTTTTGAGGCCATTCACAGTCACTACAAACTCCAGTGCCCTTCTTTGGCAAGCCTGCTGATGTCATTCAATTTGAAATATACCTTTGGGGAAGGAATAGCCCAGTAACCTCTGTGGCATGGCCTATAACTGCATAATGCTGTAGTGTTTTAAACTAGTGAAGTAGTAGTTTTATTCCCAGACATAGCAAGTGTGGATGTTTGTGTGTATGTTAGCTTGTCTGTGTAGGGAGCAATGCTTTTGAAGCCATTCACAGTCACTACAACCTCCATTGACCTACTTTGGCAAGCCTGTTGATGCCATTTACTTTGAAATACACCTTTGGGGAAGATGTAGTCCAGTAATCTCCATGGTGTGTCCTATAAAAGTGTAATGCTGTAGTGTGATATAATAGTTCAGTAAGGGTTCTATTCTGAGACCTGGCAAGTGTGGATGTTGGTGTGTTTGTAGTCGGTGTAGGGAGCAATGCTTTTGAGGCCATTCACAGTCAATATAACTTCCATTGCCCTACTTTGGCAAGCCTGCTGATGTCACTCCCTTTGAAATAAACCTTTGGGGAAAAAAGTAGCCCAGTAATCACCATGGCACATCCTATAACTGTGTAATGCTGTAGTGTGAGAAACTAGTTATGTAGGATTTCTATTTCCAGACTCGGCAATTTTGTTTTTCTGTGTAGGGAGCAATGCTTTTGAGGCCATTCACAGTCAATACAACCTCCATTGCCCTTATTTGGCAAGCCTGCTGAAGTCATTCCCTTTGAAATGCACCTTTGGAGAAAGAGTAATCTGGTAATCTCCATGGTGTGTCCTATAACAGCGTAATGCTGTAGTCGTGATATACAAGTTTGGTAGGAGTTTTATTCCCAGACATGTCAAGGGTGTTTGTTTGTGTAGGGAGCAATGCTTTTGAGGTCATTTGCAGTCAATACAACCTCCATTGCCCTACTTTGGTAAGCCTGCTGATGTCATTCCCTTTGAAATACACCTTTGGGGAAGGTGAAGTACAGTAATCTTCTTGGGGAGTCCTAAAACTGTGTAATTCTATAGTGTAATAAACTAGCTAAATAGGACTTCTATTCTCAGACATGGAAAGTTTGTTTGTCTGTGTAGGGAGCAATGCTTTTGGGGCCATTCATAGTCAATACTACCTCCATTGCCCTTATTTGGCAAGCCTGCTGATGTCATTCCCTTTGAAATACACCTTTGGAGAAAAAGTAGTCCAGTAATCTCCATGGTGCAGCCTATATCACCATAATGCTGTAGTGTGATATACTAGTTTGATAGGAGTTCTATTCCCAGACATGGCAAGTGTGTTTGTTTGTCTGTGTAGGGAACAATGCTTTTGAGGCCATTCACAGTCAATACAACCTCCATTGCCCTACTTTGGTAAGCCTGCTGATGTCATTCCCTTTGAAATACACCTTTGGGGAATGCGTAGTACAGTAATCTTCCTGGTGTGTCCTATAACAGCGTAATGCTGTAGTGTGATATACTAGTTCGGTAGAACTTCTATTCCCAGACGTGGCAAGTGTATGTGTTTGTTTGTCTGTGTAGGGAGCAACGCTTTTGAGGCCATTCACAGTCAATTCAACCTCCATTGCCCTACTTTGGCAAGCCTGCTGATGTCATTCCCTTTGAAATACACCTTTGCGGAAGAAGTAGTCCAGTAATCTCCATGGCACGTCCTATAACTGCATAATGCTGTAGTGTGATAAACTGGTTAGATAGGAGTTCTATTTCCAGACATGGCAAGTGTGGATGTGTGTGTACCTGTGTAGAGAGCAACGCTTTTGAGGCCATTCACAGTCAATACTATCTCTATTGCCATTCTTTGGCAAGTCTGCTGATGTCATTCCCTTTGAAATACACCTTTGGGGAAGGAATAGTCCAGTAATCTCCATGGCGCATCCTATAACTGTGTAATTCTGTAGTGTGATAAACTAGTTAGGTAGGAGTTCCAATCCTGGATATGGCAACTATGAGACTTGGTGTGTGAGAGTGTGTGTGTTTGTCATTCGTATCTTGTGTGGAGGTGAGTGTGTAATAACTGGACTCACTGTGGAGCGGGTTTTGCAAATTTCTTATATGGTGGGCGTATTATATATCACAAAGTCCACCTTACAAGGATAACAGATGTCAAACAGCAGAGAAAATGGTGTTGTCTATCCATACCCCTACATGTAACATCAAGGACTGGCGAACAAATTAGGCAACCCTTGTATTATCCAGAGAACACTCTCAACCCATGTCTTATACACAAACACACTCGCCTAGGCAACAACTGGTAGTACCCTGCATATTGCCCACAGATAGTAACCATGGTGTGATTGCAGTGGACTCCAGAGGGCATGGAACCCTGTCCCATCACTACAAAAGGCACATAATTGCAGACAGGGAGCCTTCACTATGTTCCCCACCGGACGCCACCAACAACTGTAGTGCCATCAAATGTGACCCACCAAGGACATACCACACCTTAAACACATGCCCTGCATGGACATATGCCACTAACACCAGGGAATACCTGTATCATGCTATCAATATAGGTGCAGGGTCAACCTGGTGTCCATTACCAGTTCTCGCCACATTATGCCAGGACTGGCACATCTGATGATAACAATCTGTGCACACAACATGGGCCAGGCAACCCAGGTAGAGTTCCACATGTCACTGAACAAGCATGTGGGACATGTGCACATCCCAGACACTGTCCATATTATGGACTATAGAATGCATACATGGCAAGCATTGCACAGCACTGGCTACACACAATAGTAACCCAGATGACTGGATGGTGAATACAATACGCACCTGTGTGGGCCAATCCAGACACTACACCACTGAGTCACACTGCAGACCATTTTCATATGGCCTGATGCCAAGGTATACCCTTCACCTAGCCTTGCGCAGCTTTCTGTTACAGTCAACCACTACACACCTGTGAAGCAATGCACCCATGCATGTCAGTACTAGCACCCTGTGTCTGTGTGTGGAGGATAATGCTTTTGACCACATTCACACTCACTACAACTCCCACTGGCCTACTGAAGCATGCCATCTGATGTCAGACACCTTCACATACCCTTTGCCAATATATCATCCGGATAACCCCTGTGGTGCATGTGATACCTGCATATTACTGTATTGTGGCAAACTAGCTATTTAGGAAGTCTATTCTTGATCTTGCCAACTGTGTTAATGTGAGTGAGTCACTGAGACAGTGTGGCTGTTTTGACATTGACACCTGTTTATGTGGACAGGCACGTGTACTACACCTACCTTATTGCTCCTATATCACTGTTGCAGATATCACTCACCATCAGATATACCTTTGGACAGCTCCCTGACATGTAAGCTATGTGCCACATGCAATAACTGCATAGACATGTGATAGCAATACATAGTCAGTCAGGGATTTGAAACCCCGTACTGGTAAGTTTGTGACCCAAACATGCATAGGTTTTACTCTCCCACCCCTCACTGACTTACTTTGTCTCTGTCTCTCTCTCTCTCTCTCTCACTCCCTCTCTGGTTGATGTAGAGAAGTACACCTGCTTTGCTTAGGCAGCAAATGCAGTGCCCCTCTAGCTGATTGCATGTGGAACAGCTGTGGTAACATTCCCATAACCAATTGCATGGAAACACACTGCAATATATATGAACATCATGTGTGTGTTGGGCCTTTTCATTCACTGTGAGCAGGACCTCAATTTGGTGTTTGGCAAACAGTATCACACATGGGATTGGTATTTACCTCTAACAACATACACTGTGGAGATAGGCCAACAAACAGGAGGGGGATGTGCCAGACATGACTACAGAATGTAAGTGTTGCTCTTCTGCATTTGGAGTTATGCTGGTTTAACAGGGTGTGTGTGGAAATGGCTGGTCTACATGATTTAATACCTGTCATGACAGTGTTATGTGTTTGGGGAAACTCCCACATGTAGGGTTATCTGCAGACTGGGTAGTGTGTGGAGTCTTATGTTTCTTGTGTTACTCACAGAACACCTATCTTAGAACTGCAGAAGCATAGTCTGAGGATTGCAGTCAGTACATGGTGACAGCCATGAGAGTTACTGACTTTGTATGTCTCATAGGACATATGTCACAACAAACCCTGGTATGACAGTAAATGTATGAGGGTATCACAGCACCATGCCAATATTGGCCCAGTGTTTGTGGCTCCAGCCACAAGTCTGTCAACCTTTGTACATATGTCATGCAGTAAGAGGTGCATATATTCTGTGCACCATTATTTATTGACATCATACCTGATAACAAGCCATCAGATATCAGACTGCTAGACATGTTATGTATAGTAGGGGTTATTTCTGAGGATATAATCTGGACATTCTGTGGTTGTATGTACAGTACTGGGATCTGTGTACTTATGGTGATTGTCGACAGTATGTGTATTGTGCATATGTACCTTGGCCTGTGCACAGAATGTTTTAGATGCCATTGTTCTTGATCCTGTTCTATCTGATATTACATGCTGCTCCAACGCATGGTACCCTATCGGCTCACATGTCTGTAGGGCCAAACGCACACGTGTCCAATACCACAGACAGGCATTGGACCACACTGTGTCGTGACCCAGTTTATGTCCGGTTAGTGTATGAGTGACACATATGAGGTTGGTGTTTATCAGACAGTCCATATAGTGTCATATTAAGCTTGCATACCATATGTGGCTGTGGCTGTGTTCACACTGGTTGTGGGTATACACTTTCTCACAGGTGTCTGTTACTCTATGCTGTGACATGTGTGTAGATCCTGCTTTATTTGTAGGTACGTGTATTCTCCCATACAAAATGCAGTCCAGTGTTGCGGCAGTCTGCCTGTAGTTTGCACAGTGCTTTGTTACATGCCTAGCAGCTTAGTGTAATTACCCAGTGTGCTTATGTCCAGTTATTTGCAAGACATACTGCTGCAAGGCCATCATAACTGTTGTATATTTCTGAAAAAGAAGTAGGATTCTGTGCAGATGCATGTCACTAACTACTGGGTAGTATGAGGCCATGTGACCTCTGTACCACCAGGTATTATGTGTCAGGACAGACTGGCTTGTGTGAATGCATAAACTGTGTGGGCATATGTAGTCCAGTATTTAAATGATATACCCATATAAATGGATGTTAACATCCACATTGTCAGACATGGTCCACATGTCTTGCACAAAGGGGATCTGTGTACACCTCTGGACTAACCACAGAGTGCCAGACTGTCCACATATATTGGTTATATCTCTGCTGTAGTCCACAGGATCATTACTGTGCTAGCAGTGGTACTGTACTATGATGTCCTTAGGATGTCTGTCAGTAACCAATGGCGTACATGTCAAAAGCAGATGTGACCTCCCACACACAACATGTCTGTTAAGACAACCCCTGTTACAGTAGCAACAGTTTACATATATACCTGCAACACATACATGACATCCCCTTGCACTAGGAGGTTGGGACTATTGGTGCTGAGGTAGGACTCCACTTCATGTTCTGGACATATGGTAAACCTACATGTGAATATATATATATATATATATATATATATATATATATATATATATATATATATATATATATATATATATATATATATTCATATAGATATATACATATACGGTTTACCAACATAATGTTGAATGCTAAATGGTTGAAACTGAATTGGTTGGACAGACTATATTAAATGAACAAAATGCTGAAATAAAATTAGTCTTAACACACAATGTTGAAAGTATTGAATTTGCCCATTTCTGCACTGTAGTGCAATCTTGGAAATGATATATTTATTTAGGGGGGGTGCACAGCCTCCCACATTGGGTGGTGCAGGAGGGCATAGCTCCCCTGCAAAATAGTAGGGTTGATCTCATTACTTTTTCAATGAAATGACTGTAGACATTTTGATAATTCAATGTTTTGGGTTGAGATGTTATTTTTCAACCAAATGACTATTAGACATTATGAAATTCAACATTATGTCGGTAAACCCACATATACACATCTGCATACATATATGGATATATATATATATATATATATATATATATATATATATATATATATATATATATATATACATATATATTTACATATATATATACATATACAAACTCAAACATATACATGTACACAGCTATATATGTCAACACATATACAGATATATAGATATATATGCACATATAGTTATGGATATCTACATATATATCGACATAAATAGGTATATCTAATTAGATGTGTATGCACATATAGATATCTACACACACATATATATATATATATATATATATATATATATATATATATATATATCGACATAAATAGGTATATCTGTGCACATAGGATGTGCATACATAATATGTGAAGTGACAGATATATTAGAAAAACAACTATCTTCACAGCTGTCATGGTGCAGTGGTTAACTGTTGTGACTATAGTGTACAAGGTTCTGGCTTTAAGACCTGCAAAAGTTGTTTATTTTGTTGCTGGGCAGAACAAGGGTTTTTGGATATAGAGTGGTTAAGGCAGTTTTGAGCAGCTTTAAGTGCGTTTGCACAAAGCTAAGTGGTGCTTACGTATGGCTAAATGTATGGGCGCTTACATCATGTAGGCTTTGCATACCAGTGCACAAAAGTGCTCAGCTGTCATATTGCAGCAATGCTGACACCTGCAAAGCATGGCTCAGCCCTGGTAACCAGTGCTCACATCCCAGTCTGATAACATAGCAGGGTAATGACATCTGTAATAAGTGTATGTAATGCCATGTACAAAACATGCTTCTGTGTGTCGTCATTACAGTAGCAAGGAGTGTGAGTATCATGCCTGGGACACTCAAGTATATAAGACCTGTACATCACTCTTATCCATGTGAATGTGATACATACATGGGTAGTAACCCTGGTTATGTGCCGTCACACTGGCATGTAGTGTATAATGGCGTTACTACTGTTGACAGTGCTTTCCCAGGCAAGAGTGGATTGCTAAATGTAGTACTGACAACAAGCACTCCTGCTGGCATAACTGGACTCTGAGGCCTCACTGTCATGTTCCTGATGTGTGAGCTGTGTCACAGTATATATCCCCTACTGGATAATGATCTGACATGTGGAAAGTAACTGTAGACTACTGTCTGTACAGCACATGTCAGTGAGGGCTTCCAACATGTAGTAATGGCATATGTATTGGTGTCAGACATCTTGTCTGTTGACGCATTCATCCTACTGCATAGCTACTTGCCAAGATGATGTCTGTCAGTCCCTGTACCGATGTGCAGATGGCAGGTATCCAGCTTGGATACATACAGGCAACCTATGCTTGTCTGCCCAGCTGTGTTATAACTGGCACATATAGAAGACAACACCCTGTATGCACCACATGCCACAAGTACCTCCACTACACTACCACAGTCAACAGAAACATTCTTGGGTACAAGTCTCCATCACAGACACTAACCATGTGTTGTAATACATGTTGCATACATGTCAACTGGATCACCTCAGTGGCCGTTTTCAGGAGACACCCAGAGGGTTGGCTGATGGATGTCACTCTCACCCTGAGGGTCACCACAGTGGTGTCTGTTGATAGATTGCCTGCTGGCACATGGCAGTTGGCATTATAGCACTGTACACACATCCCCTACACTTCCCATCTCTCCATGGACAATAACCAGAGACACACCTATGACCACCTGCAGCAATGCACCCCAGTACTGACACATGTGTATGTGTGCATTACTGAGGATAGCAGTGTCTGTGTGTTAGTACACTTGTAGTTGGGAATGCCATGAGGGTCTTCACACCTACTGCAACACCCATTGCCACAGTAAGATGTGGCTGCTGCTGAACTGGACATTATAGGTACCCTGTTACACTCCTTTTCCTAATGGCTATATGAGCCTTGCAGTACCAGCACAACAGTGTTGTACAAATGGGTCGATAGACATAGGATACCCATTGAGTTCTGGCAAGTGTGTCATGTGTGCATGTCTGTACATCTGTAGGGTACAGCATTCCGAGGCCACATACTCCTATTACAATACACATTGCCACACAGTAGTACAAATAGTGGTGTTACTGCCGATAGGCGAGGCATGACAATGCATCACCCTACTATGTCTGTGGCATGTGCATTGGATGCATATCCCTGTAGTACCACTGCTGGGATGGACAATGGGTTGTATCATAGTCATGGGCAATCTTTGATGGTGGGTATGTCAGAGTGTCATCATGGGTTCCAGTGTGTACAATATCCACTGTGGGGTATGGGTGCTGTGTACACTGTCATTACATCATGGTACACCCAGTACATGTCCCATATACCACTGTATGGTGACCACTGTCACCATCAACCATACAAGTAACTGATACCACAATCCAGCCCAGTTATGCATGTGCTGTGTGCAGCCTACCTGTAACACATTGGACACACTGACAAATTCGTTAGCACTGATAGGCCCAGGTCTCTTGGATGTGTGTCTGTCTATGTGTCTGTTAATATGTATATGATGGTATGTCACACTATGTATTCTCCGTATACAACCATTACATCCCGCATTAACATACTGTACATGTCTGGGGATGTTCTGCATGTAACATGTAACCTGGAACACACCTCATCCTAAACGCTGTGTGGTGTGTGCAATGAAAGCCACACACTTCAATAGCACTGTATACCTAGGTAAGGGTCTAGTCCCAGTGTTGCCAAGTAAGAGTGTGCATGTATGTGGACGGATCTACATCAGGCTACTGATTATACATGTCCCAGTGGATCACCTGTCCATGTGGCACAGGCAGTAACTGTTATACTAACCTGTGACATGTTCAATTGTACCCAGGATATGTCACAGCCATGATGTCACCACAGTGCCATACCCCTTGTGGGATATGACTGCAGACCATCCTCCTGCTGACACATGTACACCTACAACATAAATGGATAACATTATGGAGACCACAATCATTCAATGTTACTAACAGCTATAATGCAGCATGACTGAACAGCTACACTACCTGACATGTATGCATTACACATTACTCCTGACAACATGTTACACAGCAGTACATTGATACACTGTAGTACAGTCACCATATGCATCACAACCATATTAGCCTGTCCCTGCATCGATGTTATGGATGACAGGGATGTGGCACAGGTATCATCATATGCACAGGGTGTGTTGTTGGTTTGCCAGAGACCAAGGGTGGGCCATACGTTTGACACCATGTGTGTGGGTGAGGGGTGTAATTAGTTGAAATGAGCATGGTGATGTGGTGTGTGTAGATATGGGGTTGCCTAGGTGTGTTTGTATAGTGTGTGGGTATGCATGCACAGAGTTCTGCCATGTGGCAGCACTATACAGGTGTTTTTTGGACAGCTGCAGACCATACCTGGCAGGGTGTGCAATTCACCTCCTCCGACCATGGACATGCAGACTGTGCCTGCCAGGGGTTCCATAGGCATGTCCAGATACAGGCCTTGATGTGCTACTCTCCCCTGATAATGGCAGATGTCCGCTGGAACCAGGTCCCTCCTAAGACTGGCCAGGGCCATGTGCACATGGTCTGCTGTGGTGTGGTGTGGACAGCACCCCCCTGCAGTGCTGGGGCTAATACTGTCACAACGGGAGCACCTTGGTGTCCTAGCATGTCCATGTCGACTGCCAGCTGTTGGTATTGCTGGCCTACGTCCATGCTGGCATCGCCCCACTCCCACCACATGTTTGAACATGGACAAACCACAGGCAATGAGGCCCAACATCTCACCCAACCATCTATCCATGACCTCGGAATAATCATGGAGGGCACCAGAAAGTTCATGGAAGTTGTCACTTACAGATGAAAGAGCAGCTCTCTACAACATCAGGCCCTGTCTGGTGTACAGTTCAATACATGCCTGTGCCTCCATGACAGTCTAAAACATGTGCCTGGTGGTACCAGTTATGGCACTTCTGCCAGTGGCATGATGACCTGCAGCCCTACCACTGGCACCCTGGTACATCTGCCTATGTGTGCCCTGCTGGACATCTGGCTGTGCTTGCTGTGGCCAGACACAGTAGGCTAAGATACCACACTCTCCTGTGCACTGCCAGCAACCGGCAACTGTCCCTCTCCTATGACCACTGGTGATGGGGTATGTATAGGCACTGTAACTGTGTGCAGGTTTGGAATGGCTAAGAGGTGGATATCAAACAATGGTGCAGTTTCAGCCTCTGACAACCCCTTCTGTGCCTCAACAGTGCTATCATCATCTTCACTGTCTGTATGGACACCAACATCAGATTGCATGCAGGAGGGACCCTGACCCACCTTGCCACCTGTGGGGGAAAACAAGAAATACACTTTAAGACCTGTACAACATTGCATAACAGTACACACACACACACACACACACACACACACACACACACACACACACACACACACACACACACTGAAATTCCACCATAATACCTACCTGTCCCTGAGTTTACAGACAGTCCAATGTTTATTCACATAAGTTCCCCATCCTGCATCACACTTGGTAACATACACTCATTAATACCACTCATTAATGTATCATTCCTCTAAATGCCTAGACGAGTGATCACAATACAAGACCTGTTATTCCATTACCTCCTTGACTTGAGGGGAGTAGGTTTTACATGGCCTCACTGCTGTCATCCAGTATTCACCCTGGGTATGTTCGGACATCATGACCGTAGCCTCCATATGTTAGGTGCTACTACGTTCACTCCATAATGTCACGCACTGGAGTGTCATACGTAACTATTACTCAGTACATGCCAGATCTGTTGCTCAATCAACTTATCATGTGGACAACAGTAATATATGGATACACTCCCTGGTGTTGTCTAGTAATTTCCTCAATGCATCTGTAGTGCTGTATACATGGGTAGTCATTCACCTTTCTGCTGATTGCAATATTAAGGCTGTACCTGGTGTCTAGTTTCCTTCCCAATACGTGTTCCATGCTACAGACTTTATTATACTATCAGTTGTCCTGTGATTACATATCAGACAAGTATTCCTGGTGTCTCATGTGTCAGTCCATGTCTATGTACTGCATGATTCCAAAGGGAAGTACTGCCGTATGAACAACTCCACAATCACACATGTGCATACATGGACACCCACACAAACACACACACATGCACACACACACATCCTACATGCTTCAACCCCCCTCCACTCTACCAGATTGCACTTACAGACAAAATAGCCCCCCCACACACACACACACACACACACAAACCTACAAGTGAGGTTGCACAAAGATAATACACACAGTCCTCCCATTACCCGTCTGTCAACATGCATAACATATGGTACTCAACTGCATGCAGTGCAGCTATAGTCAATCCATGCTAGCAACAGTATACATGTGTGTGATACATGGGCTGTGTTAGTAGGTGATGCCCCTTCCCCTGGAAAACACTGCACCCATATACACAGTATTGCTGTGCACCTGTTCTGCACCCTGCCATGTACTGTGCACCACACCTCACAGGTGTACAAACCATTACTGAATGTGTATTACTGTGTCAGTTATGTCTGCTCTAATGCTCACAGCCCCTATGTGTTTGAGCGACACATACCTGGGATAATATGTGGACAGATGTAATTTGTAAATGCCTGATGTCTGGTTTACAGATCTCAACATCAGCGGTGCATGTATGACCAATATGATACTATTACACTGACAACCATCAGACCTTACTGTGGCTATGGGGAGTGTACACACCCTTACTGATATGACACACTATTCCTTGATATGCCATGGGGCCACATCACTGCATATATTAACATTACATGAGCCTGATATGTGACATATGTCCTGTACATTTACATGCAGTGTCTAAAGAATGTGTAGGTGTGCAGATGCTGACCACGATGCATACACGCAGTGGGTGCATATGTGTGCACACCATTATCATGACTTTATGTTACACCTATTGTTATGTGTACTATAGCAGTCACTATTCCTGGCAGAGATATACTACCGTGGGCCATTTGCATTTGCCAGTATATGGTCAGTCTGCCCTACACATGTCCCTCAACTCTGCATGATTGCAAGGTCTACTCATGTGCACATCCCGTGGAGTTCACACACTGCCGTCACTATTGCTGAGAAGTTAGGGTTACATCTGCCACAGTTCCTAACCTGACTGTGTGCAGATACAGCCATTCTTTGCATCCTTAGAACCTCTGCTGCAGTGCACTGGTGTGTCATGATGACACACCCTCCCCACCTTAAGCCATTTTACAAATGCTTGACAACTATGGCCTACACATGTGTGTCAGTTTGCAGTGTCCCAAACACTGAACACCATGTGTAACAGCCTAGTCCCTGCTACTGACTGGAAAACATACAGATATACACTGGCACCGGCACAATACAGATGGGGATGGTGGGCCTGAGGTGGGGTGAGGCATTGGTTGTGCAGCACCTGTATCTTACATAATACCATCTGTAGGTTTTCAACGTGGTCATGGTATACCAGCACACATTGCAATGCATGACTGTTGTGGACCTCTTCTGTTATGCATACACTACCTGTAGAGAGGCCTGGCTAATGTTTCCTGTGGTACAACTGTCACATCTGTTTACCCTAACCCATAGGCCATGCACTTGCAGAGTCCAGGCAATTGCTGACATGGGTACTATACAGCCAGTACTTGCTGGATATTCATGCTACCCCCTCAGTGCTGTGGCATGTTAGTGGGCAGCCCACATGACCAGTTTGCTACATGTGACAGCATTTGTCTTGGGTGGCCATCTGTTTATTTCCTACATCATTCCTGTCCCATGCATCCTTGCCACATATGTGATGGTCTGCACTGTTTGTCATGGCATATGCAATGGTGAGGTATGGCTACATGTGCAGCTCATGGGTGCTACCTGTTGGGTATGGAGCCTATGCCATGTCATGTAAGATGTGTGCAAGCCATGCCTGCCTCTGTTGCAGGTAAGTGTACACATTTGATGGCCAAGTGTCTTGGACAGCTGACCACTATGTGGTGTGACATTGGAGATGTATACTTGCTGAACATTGCATTTCCATGACAAATGCATGCAGGCAGTACCTCAACAGCTGCCTCCACAATATTTTCTCTGGAGTGTATGCATGCATATGCTTCCAGTGTTTGTGAAGGAATGTATTCCCCATATTTGCTGCCCTAACCTATGGTTGCATATTACACACTCTGTGCTCATGTTGGGACCACATTGCAGGTGTTAAGGGTTGTGGACCACAGTATTATGATATGCCATAATGTAGATCTGCAACAGTTGCCATTGTAATATGGGTATATACACTGTTGTAGCACTGTTTAAGGGTGATGTTTCACACATGTCCCAACTGTAGGCCATGTGTCCCACCATTATGTTCATTCCTGTGGACACATTTCAGAATGACAGGATGTTAGTTATCTTGCAGATGCCTGACATACCCGTCAGATACCCCATCATGGTCACCACTGTGATGCAGTGCAGCTAACAGCAACAATACGTGAACTTGTACGGCATGCAATATGGGTAGGTATGTTAGATGTTTGCAGGCAATATACCATAGCCATTACATGACTGGTGTATTGGCAAGCATGAACAAAATCCATACTCACCAGCTACAGGCTGCTGCCTTGGTGGTATACCAGAGAGACATACATAAAAGTGTGAGAGATGCAATTTCAATGGCCACAGCTGTGACATTGCTACAGGGTGGGTGCAGCATTACAGTACATCAACAGTACAAGTCCACAATACTACAGCTTATGCACATCTGTTTATTACTACTACTATGCAGCAACAGACTATATATATATATATATATATATATATATATATTATATATATATATATATATATATATAACATCTCACATATGCATGATCTACCACTGCAGATGCAGATGCAGATGCATATGCAACAGTGGTCTACTGATGTGCCCTATGACCTTACCTGCATGCTCCTCAGCCGGTGTGTGGGTAGCACCCACCTCCACAATGGTCTCCACCAGTTGTTGTGTGTGCGGGTGGGCAGGTGCCACAAGGCTTTATAGGAACTCCTCAACATGTGTCAGGGGGATGGATGGCATGACCCCCCCCCGTTGCGAGGTGATCCCCCAGACTGCAGCAGCACACCAATGGGTATTGTAAAGCAGGTCACTATAATGATGCCGGGCCTGCTCATAACTGTGGTTATGCAGGCCATCATTGACCCTGTGGATTAGATCATTCCACAGGGAGGTCCACTCCTGCTGCTCATGGGCTGTCCTGCTGAAGAGAACCTGATAGTGCTGTATCAAGTGGTTAGGAATAACCTCATTTTCTGCCACTGAATACACTGGTTACCGGCTGTGGGACATCTTGCCTGAAAGACATAAAGATGGAAACAGGTCTGAGCAACTCATACAGCAAGGTTACCATAGTTCTTAATACACATCTCTGTCTCTCCCCCACCATATCAGTGACAACAAACTGTTCACACAACTCAATAGGTATGGCTACAGCTTACCTACCATTGGGACATATATTGTATTGTACCACACTTTGTGCTATGTGTCTTTAGCCATGTTCCCTGTGGGGACACTATCATTGCTGGCCTGTTACAGACTTTTACACCTGCATTCCATTGTCAGGGTCACTATGGTTACATATATTCATGTGGTATGCTTGCTATGTGATTGCTGCACATCTGTCATTCTGTGTTATTAGGGATATCTATGCATGCTGTTAGACATGCTCCGGGATTGTGTGGACTATTATTATCCACATATGTTCCATAACAGTGACACAATAGCACGTTTAGGGAATAGCTTCCAGCAGAACCACCTCTTCCACCTCATCTGGCCATGTTACCAGGCCACATCACATGTGGGACCAACCCTGGGGCCTCCTCATCTACTGTTCCAGCACTATCTTCAGGTGGAACCACCTCAGGGGATGGTGCCCCCCCCCCTGGGGGAACACACAGACATGATCCTGTCACCTGAGGTCAGGTCCAGGGTCTGTTCCATAGGGGGATCCACATAAACTTGTGGGATGTGCTACAGCACCTTGAGGCCATCTGTACACAATCACAGGGTACACATGCTCCTTCTGCTCAGCCTCCAGGCCAGGGACATTGATGGCCATGAAACTGCTGTTGTGACTAGCAATGGGGTGGGGACCTTGTTCCCATTGTTTCCATATGGGGACTCATGGGGCTTCCACATCTCAGACCACGCACACCATCCAGGTTGTTTACCCACTACATGTGTCATATACCACCCCTGTAGGCTGCCCTCTATATCTACCAACCCAAACCACCTCCATAAATATACCTGCTATCCTTCTCCATATTCCCATTCCCAACTTCGCAGACAAGGGCAATGTGGTCCCAACAAGGGGTTCACATGTGACATAACCACCCATGTTGCACCTACTTACAGCTGTTTATATATATATATATATATATATATATATATATATATATATATATATGTGTGTATTGCTATGTGTGATGTTCCCTCACACATAGCATGCAGCACTGTGGTGGTAATATGGGGGCCATTCATTTACATACATATGTGTGTGTTTGTATATATGTAGACATACAGACACACACAATATATGTGTGTGTGTGTGTGTGTGTGTGTGTGTGTGTGTGTGTGTGTGTGTGTGTAGATATATTTTATGTTGTATATATGTGTTTATATATATATATATATATATATATATATATATATATATATACATGTACACATATACATACCTATACATATGGGGTACATTCAGACATCAGGTCCACAATCTCTAACTGGCCTTCCTGCACAGCTGCACTGCTCTGCCTTACTACAACACAGACAGGTGCCACATATGGACACAACCTAACATTAGGGGGTATATATATATAGGGGCAGTTTGCAGGTAAGCCTATTACACACCTATGGCATTTCATCTTGCTACAATACATGTTAACCTGAGTGTCCCGCAAGTGGTGGGCTCTGGAACCCACATGTCCATCATTATGGCATTATTTCCACCACCAGCTATTATATACACGATTTCCATTACACAACACTGGCTTACATCTTGTCAATCAGTGCTGCTCTGCACAGTTGATGGGTATGGCCCACTACCCACAGGGACAGACTCTATTGTCCATAGCAATTGTTCAGCTAAACATCATTACAACAACACCTGAAGGCACATATATATCATT
>NC_056731.1:1305576744-1305684244 GCF_019279795.1 Protopterus annectens | reverse complement strand
TTGCCCTCAAACCTTTAGTGACTTGTACAATGATAGGTTTGTTTTATTTGACATTTTCCAAATATGTACAGGTCTGACAGTCAGTTATAGGACCTGAAATGCTGCCTACATGTCAGACATTAGCACACTGATATAGCAGAAGGACAGGGTAACACCCAGCAGATATGGGCTGATTAACTGGACATTCTGGACATTTCTGTAAACTTCTGGGGTATGATTCTGCACACAGCATACTACCACTTCCAGGATTCGAACCATGGCTGTGTCTGCTAAAAATAAAACACTGTTCATCACAGTTGAGTGTGCTATATAGATATTGCTGTGTATCTCTTGTCTGATTTCTGTCTATAATTCTCCTGTGGCTTTACATTCTGACCTTGTAATTTCAACACTCCTGTACAGGATTTCCTAGACAGTTGTATTATGTAGTACAGTGTGGGTTACAGTGATGAGTAATTCCTTACTATTCAGAGCAACTGCAACAATAACAATGCTGTACAATACCAGAGTAAATAGTACCAGTGCAGGATATCAATCTTTTATTTCTAGGCACAGTGTCCATATCTGACAGACCTGTGGGAGCAATGTTTGTTAGCACTACTTGAATGTTGCCACACAAATTACAGGTTTCCACATTACTATTATGTACATACATATCACTCTGGTACTGTACACAGTCTGGTCACAGCTTGACAACATGGGGGTGGAGATGGGACATAATTGGCTAATTACTCTCATAACATTTTGGGGAGTCGCTAGAGTACCAGGTTTGTTCTTATAGATGTCTGACCATTAGTGTATGTATTGTTTGTTGCCTAAACATCTGGGATCATCCCAATGATTTGCCAGTGGGACAGGGTGACAGGCAGCAGATATTGGCCAATTTACTGTACATTCTGGACATATCTGTACATTTGTGGGGTATAATTCTGCATACAGCCTACTACCACTCCCATGATTCAAACCATGGCTGTGTGTGCAAAAAATACAACAGTTCACGTCACAGTTGCATGTGCTATTTGGATTTTGTTTTCTGTTTCTTCACTGTTTTCTAAGTCTCTCTCAGTTGTACTATATGACCTCTTGGGATTACAACAGTCATATACAGACATTCCTACACATTTTATTTATGTAGCACAGTGTGGGTAACAGTGCTTAATACAACAGTACTATGAAGTGATTGCAACTCTACATTACCATATGATATCAGAGTGAACACATTCAGTCCAGCAGTTAGACCTTTATTTTCAGGCTATTATGCTTTTATTTACATACAACCTATATGAGACTCTTCCTGCCCTATTCTCTGGTGTATGCAGTACATCCCTTAAACAATACAGGTTTTATACAGGTAATTAAATTACTACTACTTTTAGATATATTTCCTATGACAGTACATGCAAGAGTATTACTAACCTGCCTCGCATTGCAACTGCTGCAGTCTACAGGCATGGGCTTCCTGGTTCGCAGACTGCTCACCTGTCACTGTGAAAGACATAAGAGGAATATTTAGCCATACCTATCCATAATATACATGAGCTGGCAATTATTAAACAGGTAGTGGACTGATACTTACACATGGCTGGGACATCCCCTGTCCTCCTAGCCTCTTGGTTCCACTGATCCAAGAGATCCCCCTTTCTCCACTTCAGGTCGGCATAGTGATGCCTGATCTGCTCACCAGTTTGGGCTATGCCAGTGGCATTGGTGAGGTCATGGGTGAGATGGTCCCAGGCTTTTGCCTTGTATTGGGAACCCTGGTGCTGGCCCAGCAGCAGTCTCTGGTCATGGTCTTTCACAAGGAGTCTTGCTATGACTCTGGACTCCTGGATGCCCCAACGCTGCACCCGAAAGTGCACACCCTCTCCCATTCCAGACATAGTGTCCGCAGGGAGAAGATACAACCAGTTATGATGTATTCCCACCTTCTGGGTTTAAATAGGGCCGGTTTCCTGTACTTTGCCGTGATTGGATGGTTTTGAAAATGCTAAGCTATGGGCAAACCTGCTTACCTAAAGTTGGCATTGCTTAAAGGGGTATACCACTGGGCAGACTGAGTTAGCTAGCCTACACATTGCTTACACCTACTAAGCTGAGCTGTGCAATGCTTAGCGTTGTTTAATATTTAAGTTGCATTATATTTGCATTTTGGCATTGATTTATTATTTATTACATGTTATATATGTGTTTGGTACACATGATTCATGTGTACGTACACTGTATGGGGTCCTTGTGTTTATTAGGGGATTTCAACACTTTATTACAATGACATCTCACATCCGGGCTTAATGCAGTACTCCAGTTCACATATTTATATTATGTAGTAGGTTATACAATATAAAACTGTATATAGATTCCTTTCACATGTTCAGTTTGTATTTCCTATAGTGAGGATCTGTTTGGTGATACCTCAATCTTATGTACTGTTGTGATGCCTTAGTGGTTAATTACTGTGACTATGGTATACAGGGTCCTGAGTTCAAGACTAGCAAAGGCTGATTATTTTATTTCTAGCCAGAACAGCGGCTGATGCATACAGAGTGATAAAGGCACTTTTAAGCAATTGTAAGTGGGTTTGCATGGGTTTGCGTGAAGGTAAGCAATGCTAACCTCTGGTTAAATATGCTTACAGAGAGTTAGATTCAATATTGCTTACCTGTGTGTGCATTGCTTACCCCCTGGAAAACAGGCTTAAACTCACTTACTACTGTTTAAATATGCTTACTCCCACTTACTACTCCTTAAATATGATTACTCTTGCTTATTACTGCATACTTCCATTTACCAATGCACTAATTTCGACAGTAATGTCTAAAGGTTCTTGGGAAGGTGGTGGATTTGGAAACTGTATGGATTTATCATTTATTACACATTTTACCTTCCATTTTTATCCCTGATTCCTGTGTACATATACTGTATGGGGCACTTGTGATTATCTGTGGACTTTATAACATTATGACAATGACATCTCACATCTGCATTTGATGCAGTACTCCAGTTCACAAATATATGTTATGTAGCAGGTTATGCAACAAAATAAATTGATCATAAAGTGATTTGACATGGAAAATGGATTATACTGGAGTAGGACTTGAAATGGGAATGACTGCTCGTAAGGCGAATGCTCTGCCTACTACACTATTGCTATACAGCTTCATTTGCATATATCTTGCTTTTTATCCTCTTGTGCCATTTAAGCTGCATTAACCATAGCTAAGCAGTGGGAAAACCCATGCACCTATGGTTAAATGTAACCTGTTGTATAAAAAAAAACACTTCTTTATATTTCATGTTTTAATTATTGCTCTTGTAAACTTGGGGGATGTTGCTGGGGGTATGCCAACACCTATGAGCGGTCTCGCTCATTCTTATTCATAGACTGCTATTCTTCATTGCAGGAGCGTGTATATTCTGAGAGCTCTGCTCTCAGACACACCCCCTGCACTCGTACACTCTCCGTGTCCATTTAGGAGCTCAGGCAGAGCACCTTCACTGATATGCATGGTGCGCTGCCATCCTGATCATAAATGGCTGCTTCCGTGCAGGACCAAGCTAGTCCCACATGGAAAGATAGTGAATATGGGGGCATGTGTTTCACACAGTACTGGGAGTGCCACTATAAAAATATGCAGCATGCAGCCTTCTTGCATAAAATGCACCCAATGACATAAAATCATGGTACACAGAAATATGTGTCTGCAGACATGCTTTACCTTTAGCACTATCTGAAGCCAACTACAGTAAGTAAGGATTGATAACTCATACACATTTCACAAAATCTAAGCCTGCACATGAGACTAATGCTATATACCATTAAAAGAAAATACATTACAGCATTTATACTTGGTTATATTTAGAAGTTGTGAAATGTTCTCTTAGATCAGAACACTACTGAATACCACATTTGAAACATAATAACATACTTGTATGCAAGATGGTTTTCCAACAGTAAAGGATCATACACAAGGTGATTACAATGATAGCAAGGGTGACAGCTGTGGTAATTTATTATTTATTCATTTATTTATTTATTGACTGATTGATTAACATTTGATTACTGGGAAAGTCTTATCGGGTAGGAGTCCATTTTCAGCTCAGGCCTGGGGAGAAAAGCTCCAAGGTATTACAAACCATTTTAAGAACAATGATTTTACAAACTTAAAATAACACAAAAAACAACTACAGTTTAAATAATTATATCATATTAGTCGTAATATGAAAACATTGGATATGAATAGATACAAGTTATATGACAATATTTTACATTTAGAGAAAGTTTTGACAGTTTATAGAGAAATTAAAGGTAAGCTATTATAATACCATCAAGAATTGCAATATGACATGAGGGACAAGCAGGATTGTGGTATGTTTAGATAGAATGCCAGGGGACAGAATTTGATAGAAACAAGGAAGTGAGTGCAGAAGGGAGAATAAGGATAGTTAAGCTATGAACAGGCATTTGATCATATTTAGAGATATGGTTTATTCTGGTGTTGAGCAAGAACAGAGCAAGCTTTTGACTAGAACGTCTTTCAGAATGGTTTTGAAGCATGGGAGAAAGGTTATTGACCTGATAGATACAGGTAAGGAGTTCCAGGCCTTAGCAACATGGTACAAGTACAGACGATGCCCAACAGATATGAGAGGTTTGTGGACAGACAGGAGTCACTGGATCATAATGACTGGCTGGGTACATAGTTATGCAGAATGTTATTTAGTGCTGTATAAAGCAGACAGATTGTGGATAATTTTATAGGTGGTGATAAGCTGTGTATTATGTTAGTTGATGAGGTAATTCTAACCAATTTCATCTTTTTAGTGGTATACAGTGGTGGGTTCTGAAAGGTACTCTATATTTGCTGCAAATTTAGAACTTTGTTATAACATTGTTTGAGTTTAAACTTTTGTGATTCCTGAAGGTTAGTAAGGATAAGAGCGCCATAAAGAAGTGTGGGGAGGAGATAAGTAGTATCAAGTTTACTTTTAGCTGTGTCAGTGAGAAGGGTTTTAGCTCTATAGAGCAACCCTAATTTTTGATGATTTTCTCTTATTTAAACTTAAGATTATTATCCTTAGCAATGTGCTAAGAGAAGTTACTTCAAGGGTTGTTTTTTCAAGAGAGAGGACTTAAAATTTTGTTTTTCATGGGAAAGGGATTTGGGGAAAAATAGTAGTTTGCTTTTTTTAGGGATTAGCTTTAGTTGTGAGTTAAAAGCCATGTTTCAGTGGTTGTTAAAGCTTCCTGAGTATTTATTTTGGAGAAGTGCCATGTTGTCAGATATGCAAATCAATGTAAAATCATCTGTGTACTGTATTAGGGAGACCTGTTGTGTGGATGTGTGCAGGGTGCTGTGAGAATGTTAAAGTGGAGGGGACCAAAGATAGAGCCATGAGGAACACAAGTGGTCAATAGGAGGTGTCGCTTTTGTGTCCGAGACATGAATAAAGAGTCTTTCTGGGTTCTGCTCAAACAGCTCTATTTCATACAAACACATTTCTACTGTTGGCTATTGACTTTAACTTAAGTAACTTATATACAAACTAGCAACTATGATCATGCATGTTCACTCTCTGGCTGCTCCTTCAGAATGGCACTAGGGGTTTGCACGTTTGTGGGTTATATACATGTACGTACAGCCTCGCATGCTTCTGAAAGATATAGCACACTTTACAAGATGATCTACAGGAGGTATGGAGATAGGGTGCAGTTCCAGTTTACTGACAGATATGTGCTGGACAGGTAGCTTTTGAATCACAAAAGGGCAGGCTGAGAGAGACTGAATGAAGGCATTTGAAGTAGAAGTTTGATGTGACAAAAAAGTTTCTAAAGTTTTAGACAAGTCTAGAAATACTGAGCAATCTAATTTTCTGGTATCTCTAGCATTATTGACAGTATCTGAGTAGATTAATAGACCAGTATTAGTACTATGGGGAAGAAAAGAAGCCATGTCATGCGGGGGATAGAAGTTCTTCCTGCAGGAGATAGCTTATAAATTGTTTTGAATATATTTTTTAAGTATTTTGGAGAGGGGGTAAGATTGCTAAAGGTCTAAAGTTAGCAATGTCTACTGAATTTTCTCCTTTGTGGACAAGGATAATGTTTGACCTTTTCCGGGAGGGGGGGGGGTAACTGTATTGGCCTATTTATAAGGACTGAGACAGGATAGGCAATGCTATTGGCGGCTGTTTTAAGGTACTTGCTTGGCAGGTCATTAAGCTGAAGTAGAGCATGGTTTGAGTTTAAGAGTAGTTTTATATAGGATGTGGGCACATGTTTGAAGGTGAAAGTGGATGTGGTGATATGTGCTCACTGGGCAAGGGTAGCATTAAATGTTGGGTAATCCTTGGACAGAGGTGCTACACTATTTATGAAATAAGATTTGAATTATATTGTGGTTTTGTGTGGTGAGTGATTGGGACAGGGGTTAAGGTTAAATTTGTGGCTGGGATGTAAGATTTCTTTAATGGCTGTCCAGATTTATTTTAGGATTGTGTTTACTATTATTCTGAAAGTTATTGTAGCATCATTTTTGGTCTTCATTTATTAACTTTTCAGTCTGTGAAACATTCTGAAGTTTTCAAGATATTGTAGAGTTTTATACTTTTGCATTCTTTCCATGTCTTTTTTTCTCTATCCTGCATTAACATTCTACTCTTTTTTGGATAGCCAAACTGCATTATTTGTTTTAGCCACTTCCTTCTAGGAGGTGCAAGGATATTTAGGATATTCAGGAAAGTTGTATTTAATTTATTTATGGTATCATCTAAGGGGAGGATATTTAAGAAGTTCCAGTTAATAGATGATAGAGTAGTAGTAATGAATATTTTTTGGGTTAAACTTGTTTTATAAACATACTGTTTAAGTGGATGCGGGAGATGTCTGGTTGTATAGATCGGGAGATGATCACTGAGGTAGTCAGACATTGTACCTGTGATGATGTGTTTACTACAGTCTGATTTTAGGATCCAGTTTAATAGGGAATTACATGCTTTGCTATTATATGCATGACTAACAAATTAGGTGTGTGAACCCAAATAAATTCATGCTAGATGTAAGGGAGTTAGAGTTTATGTCCAACCAATTGACTTACACATCAACTAGTAGTCATTTTTCTTGTGGAATTATTATGGACATCCAATGTAGGATATCTTCAGTATAGTTGTACTGTTTTCAGAAGGGACATAAAGGACAGAAATACATATTTGTTTATAAGCATTTAATTTCAGGAAAGTAATAAGAAGCTCTGCTGAACTGAGTTTTGGTATTGGTTTAATGTAAGCAGAAATATGGTAGCTTTTGGGAAATATTAAATCAATACCACCACCTTTTCTCTTTATACAGTCATTATAGTTGATATTATAGCTGAAAGTTGTAATTTTTGGAGTAGTTTATGCTGTGTTTAAGCCAAGTTTCAGTTACATTGAGACTACCAGGCTTATGATGGCTAATCCAGGCATGAAGTTAGCATTTTTATTTATAGCAAATTTATTTATTTTAACATTTTTAGCAGCAAAAGTTGATTACCTGGGTTGGGGGTTGACCATTATAGGGTTGAAGTACTGTGTGTAAGAGAACTGTCTTGATGTTCATTGTGATAGGTGATGCCAGGATTAGGGTGAATGCCTCTTCCTAGAAGGATTATAGTATAGTAGGGATTGTTGATACTTGTTACTTGTAGACTATTTTTACACTTCATTTTGTTTTTGTTTGAGTTGAACTATTTGGAGTAACAGGTTTGGTGCGATGTGCGGAGATTGTAGATAGGAATTATGAATAGGTGGTTGGGACAGAGTTGGAAATATGTTAAGAGCTATTACAGAGTCATGGTAGGATGAGACATGGCCCAGTAGGAGAAGAGGAGGATAGGTTGAGGAGTAGCATGATTAAGAAAAATGGATCTGTATGTCATTGTTTACAGGTAGTGGGGAAGTAGGGATAAAGAGGGAAATAGATGTTGCAGGGTACAAGGATATTTAGTGGTGGTGGAGTCTGAAAGCTAACAGAGGGTAGGTAGGTAGGAAATAAGTATTTTCTATGAAGGGAGAATGTTAAGTTGTCATAGTATCTTGTTTGGAATGTAAGGAATAGTGGAGTTTAAAATGCCTGAGTATGAGGATGAAGTTAAAATAGGAAGAAGTGAGGTTTTATTTGCGAAACGTAGAAGATAAAATGTATAGTGAAAAGTTTTATAGGAGAGAGAAAGGTAGTCGTAAATGGTGTTAAAATATTTAAAGGAAGTTTGAATTAGGTAAATTGAAACAGGAGTGTTTGAGATTAGTATGATATTAAGGTTGTTTGGGGAGGGTTAGTGAATAAGAGTCACTAGTGTAATGTGCATGGCGGAAGTATAATAGCAGAGTAAAATGGGGTACTTCCACCTTCATAGGATCATTGGAGGTTACTAGGCTAATGGCCCTAGGGCCCTTACAACTTAGCCAAGTACAACCCCTGTTCCCAAGAATATCAAGGTATTAAGCGGAGCTAAGTAAACAACTACTGGTCCTGTCCAAGAGGGGACACAGGTGAAACTCCTGTAGTGAATTTGCAGTTTCCTGTCCAGTCATTCAAATTATACTTAAATAGGGACAGCAAGGGGCTCCATTTCACCAGAATTGGACATTTTTTTCCAGAGGAGAGGCAACCTATGTGAGACACATCTGTCTCTCAAACAAATCCTATTAATGTCACATGCTGGGTTGAGTTCCCTAGCGCGAGAGCATCTTATATTATCTGATTTATGAATGTGCAGCATTTCCATCAGAGCAGGATCTGAGATTGCTTTACATGCAAGGCAGAGGTCACCTCTGAGTAATCCTTAAGACGCAGAGTATAGTGACAGTGATTTCAGTCTGTCAATGTATGACATAAGCTGAAGACCCTGAATTTTCTTTGCAAGAAACCTTTGAGTTCTTTCCAGTTGCTGCAGGTGCCTGGTAAGGTACATACCAAAGGCAGCAATGTACTATTTTATTGGCCTGATGAGTGAGAAGTACAGGAAGATTATAATCTCTTTTGTTCTGGATGCAGTGCCCTGCGTATGAGCTGAGTGACAAAGAAAGCCTTTCTTACCACTGTGAAGATATGGTGGTCAAAGGAAAGGTTGCTATAAACCTGTGTGCCCAAATCTCTCACCACTGATTGCATGCTTAGGGTGTTGTTATAATGTGGCAATCTGCAGGTAAGTCTCCCTTGCTGAAGGGGACGACAATGCATTTTTTTTGCATTGAGTTTTAGCCCATGGATTTGGCATGAGTTATTTGTCTGTGTAAGTCCCAGTTGTAGGATGTTGACATCATTTGGAGACTCGATGACTTCACCCAGTTTGCAATCATCAGCAAACTTTGTCAGCAATAGGCCTTTTATTTTAGCCTGTACATCAAAAAAGTAGATTCTAAATAATAGGTGCCCTAGCACCAATCCTGTGGAGCATCACTGGTCACAGGTCTGCTGGTCGAGGTAGAGTCACCTATTTTGACTGTGGCCATTCTATCAGTGAGCTAATTTGCAACCCACCTGACAATATGCGGGTTGATCTTCAGCTGGGTAAGTTTATCAATGATGCCTGAGTGGGGAATAGTGTCAAAGGCCTTGGCCACATCCAGGTACACCACATGCATGGATTTGCCTTTGTCCAGGGCTTTGGTGACTGTCTCAAAGAAATCCACCAAGTTCAGGAGGCAGAATCTCCCTTTAATGAAGCGAAGCTGGGTCAGTTCTAACATTTGGAGGTGTTCTATATCTTGAGGTTTGACCTTCAGGTTAAATTTAAACAGACAGTAATAAGTGTATATAGCGAGTACAAAGCAATTAACAGAGAGGTATAAAGTAGAACTGGTTTTCTTTTATTTCCTGAAACCTGGAAATCTGGCAGTGATGGAAACTAAGTAACTACATACAGTGGGGTCCCTATTAGTTCAACGAAAAATCAGTTTAGTGAACGGCATCTTCAGTGCACTTATATTGAACATGCCGTTTGTTGAACTATTCATACTGAGATTGCGGTACAGTGAGGATCAGGAAATTTGCCCTTTCCCACTGTAGTGCAATCACGGAGTTGGTATATATAATTAGCTGGGAGTTTGGGGGGCTGAGCCCCCCCACATGAGCAGAATTCGATGAATGGCATTTTCAGTGAGATGCTGTTCATTGAAATGTCACTTCAATGGAGTGATATAGACCCCATACAGTGTAATCTATTTGTCAAGAGAAAGAGCAGTGCACAACTTTATCCAGCATAGGGCAGGTACATATTGACCAGTTAGAGTTAATACATAGCAAGGTTCTTCAAGTTAAATCTACTTACATTGTATAATTCAAAATTCTCAGTGAAAACATTTGGGAGTTAGGCCTTGGGGCAGAGTTCCTGCAGTGTCAGGGTTGGATGTACTGACCACAGGCTCTGAAGGGAAAGAAAAGAAAAACTCTAGTAAACTCTCATATTATACTGAGGCAATAGAGGTAATGCTTACCATAAAAAGAGATGGAGGGAGGACCACAGTGAGTGACAGCAAGACAGTATGGGGAAAGCATAAGGTAGAGAGATGGCAATAGACCCCCAAATTCAGCAAGCACTGCACGGTGTGCTGGAATAGTACAAGTGCTGCTGCAGGCAATATGGCTGCCATGTGATCCAGGAATAATCTCCCAGGCCATGCATGAGTGCTCCTGCACTATTCCTGCATGGACATGGCCCCTGTATGCTAATTACCTCATTTGCTCGTAAAAAGCAGGCAGACGTCCATGCAGTAATGGTGTAGACTGCAGAAATGTATTCAGCCTGTAGCTGAATACATTTCTGCAAACTACAAAACAGAGGCACGACAGCTCATACAAATGCATGTATTAGAAGGGTTAGGCATGCCAAAGGCCAAATATATGGCCATAGGCATGAAAAATAATTTCAAAATTATAAAAATTAACTTTTTTTGTTGGCTGATTTTGGTCATTTAAGTGCAAGGCAGTGGTGCTCAAGCGGGATCGGCCTGAAAATAATAAAAAAGCTGGAAATAAGCTTTTAAAGCAAAATCATAATTTTGCCATAATAGTCAATGGTATGCATAACACAACAAGACCATGGAATAGTGGTTGCTAAGGGGAAGGTTGAGTGTCAGTTTCGTAACTATGCATTAGCAGTCAATCCTATGCAAATGATGACAATGATACTGAATCACAGATTTCCCCTCAGTGCTAGCTTGCACCCAACCGTGTAGGTGCAATAAGACCACAGTGTAAGCCTAAGAGCTAGATGACTTCATAAGGGGGTGTGTCATGCATACTGTAAGCTTATTAGAGCTCTGTGGCCTGTGTTTGCCCTTAGCTAAGCACAGCTAAGGAAGGGGGGGGGCCTGAAGCTGCCCAGCAGTCTTTACATTGCCTAAACGGGTGTGTACACTGCACACTGGGTTTTAAACAAACATAAAAAACAGGAAATAGCATCTCTGTTCACATCTGAGAACTGGGATTGCACGGGGTGCCTAGGGGCTTAAACATGAAAACAATGGGAAGGGAAAACAGCAGTAGGAATGTAATCAAGGAGAAATAGCATAGCTGGCAGGTGAAATGCACCTGAAACAGCCAATTACACAGGCAGCAGCCCAGCCCAGCACACTACTATAAACTATGCAAACACCTTTCCCTCTGTTTTTTCCCACAAACTCTACAACACTGGTGTACACAAATGGGGACATTTTACCTAACAAAAGCAGCAAAATGTTAGGGGCTGCTTTTACTATCATAAATCAACATGTGGAAGAGACTGAGGGTGGTGAGGATGACAGTGCTGATGACCAACCCACAGTGAGGAGAAGGAGAAGATTGTACAGACCCAGGGTAACCTACCAGGGGCTACATGAGCGGTAGAAAGTGGAGTGCTATAGGCTGGACAGAGACTTCCTACAGCAAATTGTTGAGCTGTGCCAGCCATGCCTCACACACAAAACCAACAGAGGGGAACCCATACCAATGGATACCAAGATATGTGTAGGCTTAAGAATACTAGCCACAGGTACCTTCCAAAGGCCAGCTGGGGATATCATGGGGATCTGACAGGCATCAGCATCCAGGGTACTCCACCAGTTCCTGGATGCCATGTCAACACATGCCGGTGAGCACATATATTTCCACAACAGCCGTGAGGCGTAGACCAGCAATATGCATCTCTTCCACCAAATAGCAGAATACCCTGAGGTAGTGGGTGCTATAGACTGCATGCGCATACAGATCAAAGCACCACCTGATGAGCAGGGTAGGGTCTACATAAACTGCAAGTGCTTTCCCTCCATCAACTGCCAGGTCATGTGCGATGCCCAGGTCATTATAATGAATGTGTGTGTTGGCAGCCGTGGAAGCTATCATGACTCCTTCATCTGGCATATGATGCAGCTGTACCACAGATTTGCCAATGGGGACATTCCGTATGGCCACCTAGTGAGGGATGCTGGTTACGCACTGGAGCTGTGGCTGATGACACCCATCAGAAATGCATGTGCACACGAACAAGGGCTCCATAATGAGGCACACACACAGACCAGAATCATAATAGAGCATGTGTTTGGGATGATCAAGTCACAGTTCCAGTGCCTGGACATATCCAGTGGAGCCCTGCAGTATGCTCCAGCTACATGCACCCAAATTGTCATTGTATGTGCCATGCTACACAATATGATCTTCCAGAAACAGCTGCAGCAGGAACAGCATAGGGCAGGGTCACACAGCCCCCCATCATTGCCAAGGCCAACACAGGCACAGAGTGACTCGGAGAAGGAACAACTTGAGCCTGCCCCTGTAGGCAGAAGGAGGCATGCCCAGTATGCCCAGGCTTTGGCAAAGAGGCAATACATAGCACATAAACTGAAATGGTAGGAACCCAGGGAATGACACCTCTCTCTGACTCGCACATACAGTAAAAGGAATGCCAAACATGACACTACCTGTGCTTAACCATGTATAGGGAGTGTACTATGTGCATCCAACATAGTCAGCTCTCTAGCACCATCCTCAGTACTGGCACAGTCACAAGGTAATTCACTCTCACTATCAATTGCTGAATGGAGTAATATGTTCTGCTACTTGTATCTATGGTACGGATGTGAGCATGCAAGGGAATCGGGTGGCTGAATGGGATGGCAGCAGATAGTAGACACCTATGTGGGCAGCATGAAATTCATAACAAATACTGGTGTCAAAATAGTAAGCAGTACATAGACAAGGTGGCAAATCCCACTGCAGAACATATGGTGGGCCAAATGTGTGTCCATAGGACACACACATGCATTTCAGTGAGGCTCACATACCCAACAACAGTCTCAGCCAGCAGGACAGTTGTAGATGGCCACAAAGAAAGGCTGTGCTAAAGCCTCTGATTGATGGCAATGGAGAACAGCCCCCCTCCAGACTTATCCAGACAGACTACAACAGGTCAGGCAGTGAGATGTTAGTTCTGAAGGGTAAGAAGTCTGAAACTGAAATGTAGGTCAATAAAACCTAAGATCTCTACTACACTGATATGCCTCTATTCTGCATGATAGGTCAGAATACAGAATGAAATGGAAGCCAACAGAGTAACTGAAATACCAGTACAGTCATAGCAAATGTTTACAGTTGTCAGGTGTGCCTCCCCCACCCCGCAATCCTATGTAGAAATGTAGTAACATGTACGTGTGGGTATAATAACAGTGGAACACAGATTACCTGAGCTAGCCAAATTAGCAGGATAGATTGGTGCATGTGTACAATATGCAGAGCTCTGTGTGTTAGGTTGTTGTGTGTTGTATATTGTGTGAAAGTGGTCAGCATGTAGGCATGGAGGGTTGTGCCCTGGTGGCCAGTGGCCAGTACTGTTGATGACAGGGCTAAGTTCTAACAACTGTAGTGCTAAACACAATGCATCCCAGCAAGACCCAATCCAGCAGTAATCCATACTAATTGTTCAGATGTAATATCTGTCACTATCTGAAAGATGGACATGGCATGAATGTGGGCCTAGACATACACACAATACACAGGTGTAAGTACCCTAGACAGAGAGTGTATAAAATGTTACTGTCAAATGGATGCACCTTTGGAATTGTACATACAGGTTAGCAGCACATTAGTTGTCTGTGTAGTATGGAATACTGATGTAGTCTGGCCAAACACTGACAGACCACAAAAGGCACAGTTATGAAGTACTGAGAAACTGCTGATGTCCCCGCACAAGCCAGCATAAGGGGAATGTCCAGCGTATATCTGTGAGTCAGCTGCAAGTAACTTCCATAGCACACATGGACTCAGCTCACCCCACCATCAGCCACAGGTGCTTCACAGGTCATATCCCTGCTGTTGGGAATTAGTACAACATGACCCCCACTTCTGTATGGGAATACCCACAGAATGCAGCATGCTGAAGATGTGTCCCATGCAGGTGTGTCCCTAGCTGTAAGCAGCACCCTGCCAGCATCCATACCAATGAATTAATAAGGACAGACACTATTGCCATTAAAACCTTGCACACCCACCCTATCACCCCAGGGGAATACAGTGGCTTGCTGCCTGGGACTGTAGGAGTGACAGAATGCACTGGCCTGTTACAGATGGCCTGCATCACTACCAAATGCCATACAGTCCTCTGTCAAAGGCCTGAGTCTCACCTGTACAGCCAATGTATGTTATCTCATGGAGTCCCAAATAAGAACGTAACACAGTCCACAGAACACAAATGCAAAGCCATGTCAACAAATCCCAGTAGCATGTCCACCATGTTCTACTGCATGAACTGTGGATCAACCCCTAAATACTGCTGGGATGAAATGATAACTATAGTGATACTTATCAGATATCACTTGCATAATGTCAGGAAGAGGACAGAATAACAGAGGGGGGGGTAGAAGCATGGACACCATGGAGTGTGTGAAGTCTGAAACTGTGATGTGTGCCCATACTATCTCTGCCTGCAAATGGGTGGCTACAAATCTGCTTGTAAACCACAATGTGAAGGGGCAATGACCACATATATGAGCCCTGCCTCTGGGTAACCTGTGTGAATCTGTACAGCTGAGAGGTATGGCCACAGCAGGATATGGCCATTCTGTCACATAGATAGATGTACCAGCATGGGATACTCAGCCAGCACAGTACCAAGGTGCTGGACCATTTACACAGACCCATCAGCAGTTGTCTGCAGCTCCCCCTTCAGAATGGCATGATTGTGCAAGGATATGTAGGCTGCAGACCACAATACTGGACACATCTTCATTCATTTTGTATTCCCCAGGAAATTACTGCGAGCAAATACGTATATCTGTCAGTAGTTAATGACATAATACATCACAGTGCAAAACAGTACATATGTCTGAATATCTCTGCTAACACCAAAATCATGTAGCAGAAGCAGCACAGACACAATTAGTTACAGTATCCCACTATCCTTTCCCATTGTAACCCCATATTGTCAACCTATCTACAGAAATCCTGCAGAAACAGGTTGCTCGCTGTAGGTGTAGATCACAAATTCCTGCACTGGAGTACAACCTACCTGGAATGGATTCACACATTCAATACAGAAGGTCATAATGGGCATGCTCCCACATTTAGAGATACAAAGCCCATGTCTGACAACAAAATACAGATGGGTCATACTGGGCATGCTCCCACACTGAAGCCCATGTCTGGCAAAAATAGTGGACTATACATATCTGTCAGTCACAGATGTCTGTGCACACACTGCACATTGCACACCAGTCATGCTTTGCACACATCGGATAGGAATACATACATCTATCCAAGGACAACACACTATAATAGGTCAAACATACACAAACATAGATGTGGGGAAGAGAGAGACAAACAGTGACAAAGAGCTTCCCATTGTGAGGCCTGTCCCACCCAGCACACATTCAGTTGGCCAATATCACATGATGTGCCAATGTCTATCACTGTAGACATTTGCTTCTGGTAGCTGTGCTGCTTGTGATAACTGTGTAACATGACAGTACAAGTCATTGTTCATCTTGCAGTTGTATACACAGTCCTGTCAGTGTGTTTCCAGAGGAATGGTTTATGGTCCATTTGCACTCACACCTCACTCCCCATTGCCCTAGTATAGCCAGCCTGTTGATGTCAGTCACCTTGAAATACCCCTTTGGAGAAAAAGCATTCCAATAACCTCTGTGGTACATGCAGTAACTGTGCAATGCTATAATGTGATGGATTAGTTAGGTAGAAGTTCTAATCCCAGACATGATAACTGTGAAACTCTGTGTGTAGGAATCAATGCTTTTGAGGCTACTCACAGTCACTACTCCTTCTGTTGGCCTACTTTAGCAAGCCTGTTGATGTCAGTCACCTTGAAATACCTCCTTGGACACAATTCACCCTATACGTTCTGTGGCACATGCAATAAATGTATAATGCTGTAGTATAATATACTAACTAGATAGGAGTTTTAATCTCAGACATGGCAATTGTGTAACTCTGTGTGTGTAAGGATCAATGCTTTTGAGGCCATTCACAGTCACTACACCTCCCAATGCCCTACTTTAGCAAGGCTGCTTATGTCATTCACCTTGAAAATCAACTTTGGAGAAAGGCTAGCCATATAAGCTCTGTGGCATGCACTATAACTGTGTAATGCTGTAGTGTGATGTGTTAGTTGGATAGGAGTTCAAATCCCAGACATGACAACTGTGAACCTCTATGTGTGTAGGGATCAATGCTTTTGAGGCCATTCACATCACTACACCTCCCATTGCCTTACTTTAGATGTCAATCACCTCAAAATACACCTTTGGAGAAAGGCTAGTCCTATAAGCTCTATGGTGTGTGCTGTAACTGTGTAATGCTATAGTGTGATGTATTGTTTAGGTAAGAGTTCTAATCTCAGACATGGCAACTATAAAACTCAGTGTTTGTATGTGTAAGGATCAATGGTTTTGAGGCCATTCACAGTCACTACACATCCCATTGCCATACTTTAGCAAGGCTGCTGTCATTCACCTTGAAATACACCTTTGGAGAAAGGTTAGTCTAGTAAGCTCCATGGCGCATGGGATAATGGCATAACGCTATAGTGTTATCTACTAGTTACATAGGAGTTCTAATCTCAGACATGGCAACTGTGGAACTCTGTGTGTGTGTTTGTGTGTAGAGAGTAATGTTTTTGAGGCCATTTACAGTCACTACACCTTCCATTTTCCTACTTTAGCAAGGCTGCTGATGTCATCTACCTTGAAATATACCTTAGGGTGAGCCCTATAAGCTCTGTGGTGCATGCCATAAATGTGGAACAATGTAGTCACAGTAACTGCATAGCTATGGGTTTAAATCCCATATGTGGCCAGTGTTTTTGTGTGTACCTCACAGTTTTTGTTCCTATTTACAGCCAGTACACATCTCCAAGCCTGACTTTAGCAGTCCTGCAGATATCATCCACCTTACAAGTATCTATTGCGAAGCCTATACCATCTCATGTCAGTGGTGCATGTGGTAAATGTATAACGTAATGGTCCATAAAGGTTGCTTGATAGAAGTTTGAAACTCCCCCCTAGCAAATGTAAATGTGTTATTAGGGTGAAATTTTTTGGGGATCACTCACCCACTACATTATCCAATGCCAGTATTTACAAGGGCAGGTGATGTTCCTCACCTTAGAAGTACCTTGGGACAACATACATCCCATAAGCTCCGTGGCACACGCAATAAAGTGTAATAACAATACATAACTAGGTAGGGGTCTGAATCTCAATATTGGCAAGTGTGTGTTTGTCATCAGTATCTTGTGTGGAGGTTAATGTGATTGTATAATTACAGGACTCATTGTGGGGCAGGGTTTACTAAATTCTTATATTGAGGACCTACTATATATCACAATGTCCACCTTACAAGTACAGCAGATGTCAAAGAGCAGAGAGGCTTGTGCAGACAATCCATAACCCTACATGTGATATTATGGCTTGGTGAACAATATAGGCAACCCTTGTATTACCCACAGAACACTCTCCACCCATGTCTCATATACAAACACACTTGTCTAGGCAACAACCACTATATTGGTAGTTCCCTGCATATTGCCCACAGATAGTAACCACGGTGTGACTGTAGTGGACTACATGCCTGTTCACCACAACACTGCCACTGACATCAGAATGTACTGTGATTTGTAACATCTCCTGACTGTGTGTTATCCAGAAAGTAAAAGGACATGGCACACTGTTCCATCTCTACAATAGACAATTAATTGCTTACAGTGGTCTTTTGCTATGTTCCCCACTGGATGTCTGCAACAACTGTAGAGTCTACAAATGTAACCCACAAAGGGAATACCATGCCTTATATACATGCCCTGTATGGACAGATGCCACTAACTCCACTGAATACCTGTATTATGCTGTCAATGTAGGTGCAGGCACAACCTCAGTTCCTTAGCCAGTTCTCACCACATGAGGTCAGGAATGCCACATCAGATGATAGCAATCTGTCCACACAACATGCCTCAGAGACCCCAGGTACACTTCCACATGTCACAGAACATGCATGTGTGACATGTGCACAATCCAGACACTGTCCATGTTATGGAATATAGATCACATGCATGACAAGCATTGCACAGCACTGGCCACCCACAATAGTAATCCAGATGAGTGGATGCTGAATACAATACCCACCTGTGTGGGTCAATCTATGGACTACACCCCTGAGCCACACTGGAGACCATTGTCATGTGCCCCGATGCCAAGGTATACCCTTTGCCTAGCCTTGTACAGCCTTCTGGCTCAGTCAACTACTACACACCTGTGAAGCAATGAAACCATGCATGTCAGTACTGGCAAGTGTGTGTGTGTGTGTGTGTGTGTGTGTGTGTGTGTGTGTGTGTGTGTGTGTGTGTGTGTGTGTGTGTGTGTGTGTGTGTGTGTGTGTGTGTGTGTGTGTGTGTGGAGATTAATTATTTTGAAGCCATTCACACTCACTACACCTCCCATTGCCCTACTGTAGCATGCCTTCTGATGTCAGTCACCTTGAAATAACCCCTTGGCCATATATCAGCCTGATAAGTTCTGTGGTGCATGTGATACCTGCATAATACTGTAGTGTAGCAAACTAGTTAGGAGTTCTAGTCCTGACCCTTCCAACTGTGGTAATGTGTGTGAGTCCCTGAGAGAGTGTGGTTGTGTCTTCCTTCACACCTGCTTTTGTGGACAGACACGTGTACTACTCTTCCCTTATCCCTCCTTTATCACTGTTTCTGATGTCACTCACCTTCAAAGATACCTTTGGACAGCTCTCTATCATGTAACCTCCGTGGCGCGTGCAGTAACTGCATAACAATGTGATAGCAATACATAGTAAGGTAGGGGTTTGAAAGCCAGTACTGGTAAGTTTGTGTATATTATCAGTGTTCTTTTGGGTTGATTGTGTAATGATAAGGTCCATTGCAATGTGAGTTTTGCCACATCATCATTTTGAGGAGCTACATGTCCCATTGTCAACATTACAAGGCCAACATTTTCCAAACATTGTACAGATTCTAGTCGACAATCCTCAGCCATAAATGTGTGCAGCCATGTGCAATTACCATGTGAGAGTATGGATTAGTACACAATATAGGCAACCGTCATAATGCCCAGATACCATTCTCCACCCATGGATCATGCACAAACATACTTAGCTCTTACTGTCCTACTCCCTTCCTTTCTTACTTTGTCTCTGTCTGTCTCCTCTCTCTCTGGTGGATGTGGAAAAGTACACCTGCTTTGCTTAGGCAGCAGCTTGTAAGTGATGCTCACAATCAGCTGATGTGGCCCTTTAATGAATTGCAGTCCCCCACTAGCTAATTGCATGTGGAACAGCTGTGGTATCATTTCTATAGCCAATTGCATGGAAACACACTCCTATATCTAAGCACTTCATGTGGGTGTTGGCCCTTTTCATTAACTGTGAGCAGGACCTCATGTGGGTGTTTGACAAACAGCATCACAGAGGGTAGTTGAATATACCTCTTACAACATACGCTGTGGAGACAGGCCAACAAACAGGAGGGGGATGTTCCAGACATGATAACAGAATGTAAGCATTGCTCTTCTACATTTGAAGTAATGTTGGTTTAACAGGGTTTGTGTGGATATAGCTGCTCTACATGATTTAATATCTATCATGACAGTGTTATGTGGTTGGGAAAACTCTCACTTGTAGGGCTATCTGTAGACTGGCCAGTGTTTGGAGTCGTACATGTGTTGCGTTACTCACACATTTCCTATCTTTAGAAATGCAGTAGCATCCTCTGAGGATTGCAGTCAGTACATGGTGACAGCCATGTGAGTTACTGACTTCATATCCCTCAGTTGACATATGCTACAACAAACCTTGTTATACCAGTAAATGTATGGGTTTATCACAGCAACATGTCAATATTGGCCCTGTGTTAGTGCCTCCAGCCACAACTCTGTCAACCTTTGTACATATGTCATGCAGTAAGAGGTGCATATGTTCAGTACATCATTATTTACTGACATGATACCTGACAACAAGCCAGTGAGATATCAGACTGCTAGACATGTTATTTACAGTAGGCCTTATATCTGAGGACAAAACTTGGACATTCTGTTGTTGTGTGTACAGTAGTGAGGTTTGTGTACTTATGGTGATTGTCACCAGAGTGTGTAATGTGAATATGTACCTTGGCCTGTGTACAGACTGTGGTAGATGTCATTGTTCTTGATCCTGTTCTATGTGATGTTGCATGCTGCTGCAGTGTATGGTACCCTATCGGCGTACATGTTTGTAGGTCCAGACCGTCACATGTCCCATACCACAGTTAGGCATCGGAATACTGTGTTTTGGCCCAGTATATGTAGGGTTAGTATGTGAGTGGCACATATGAGGATGGTGTTGTTCACACAGTCCATATATTGTAATATTAAGTACTAGTATAATATGTGTCTGTGGCTATGTTCAGATTAGTTGTGGGTATGCACTTTCACACAGGTGTCTGTTACACTGTGCTGTTATGTGCCTGTAGAGCCTGATATATTTGTAGGTAAATGTGCATTCTCCCATAAGAAATGTAGGCCAGTGTTGTGGCAGTCTGCCTGTAGTTTGCACAGTGCTTTGTGACATGCCTAGCAGCTCAGTGCATTTACCCAGTGTGCTATGTCCAGATATTTGTCAGATGTGCTGTTGCCTGGCCACCATAACTGTTGTGAATTTCTGACAAAGCAGTGGGATGTTGTACAGATGTATGTTACAAACTAGTGGGTAGTATGTGGGCTTGTGACCACTGCTCCTCCGGTTATTATGTGTCAGGACAGACAGAAATGTGCGACTGCATAAACTGTGTGAGCGTATCTATTCCAGTATTTTTGTGATATCCCCATTTACACTGCTGTAAACATCGACTTTTTCAGGCTTGGGCCACACGTCTTGCACTAAAGGGTGCTGTGTATATCTCTGGACTGACCAGAGTGTGTCAGACTGTTCACATTTATTGATCATATCATTGCTGTATTCAACAGGATCATTACTGTGATTTGTGTGGTACTGTACTATGATGATCTTATGATGTCTGTCAGTAACTCATGGCGTACATGTCAATATCAGATGTGACTTCCCACACAACATTTCTGTTAAGACAACCCCTGTTACAGTAGCAAAAGTCTACATGTATATCTGCAATACTTACATGACATCCCCTTGTACTAAGAGGTTGTGACTATTGGTGCTGAGGTATGACTCCATCACTACATGTTATGGGCATATGTTATACATATATTACATATATATATATATATATATATATATATATATATATATATATATATATATACATATACACACATACACACACACACACATATATATATATATATATATATATATATATATATATATATATATATATATACACACACATATATATATATCTATATATATATATATATATATATATATATATATATATATATATATATATAGCTATATATATGTCCATATATATATAAATATAGCAATACATACATATAAATATATATGTGTAGCTACATGTATGTATATATATATATATATATATATATATATATATATATATATATATATATATATATATATATATATCCATATTCTTGTTATGTGTAAACGTGGCTGCTCCATATACCTTCCCAGATATATCACACTGTATTTATCTGATATGTATATATTTAGATACAACAACATATTTGATTCAACAGTAATATCACTAACAATTACTACACAATTGTAGAAATCAAAGCAGGTGTTCACTACTATTCAGTGTGTGTACTGACAGATATATTTGAAAAAAACATCAGGCATTTTCACAGTTGTGATGCCTTAGTGGTTAAGTGCTGTGACTATAGTGTACTGGGTCCTGAGTTCAAAACCTGGCACAGCTGTTTATTTTGTTGCTAGGTAGAACAAGGGTTGTTGGATAAAGAGTGGTTAAAATAGTTTTGAGCAGCTTGATCACATTCCTGTCTGATAAAATAACAGGGTACGACATTTTTAATAAATGTATTTAATTCCATGTACATAACTTGCATCTATGTGTTGTCATTACAGTAGCAAGGGGTTTGAGTCTACTGTCTGAGACACCTGAACATGTATGGCTTGTACAACACTCTTTTCCATTTGAATGTGTTACATGCATGGGTAGTATACAAGGTTATATGCAGTCACACTGGCATGTAGTGTATCATTACGTTACTACGGTTGACAGTGCTTTTCCAAGTAGAAGTAGATTGCAGATTTTAGTACTGGAACCAAACAACCCTGCATGCAAAAATGGACTCTGACTCCTCAATTTTGTGTTCTTTGTGTTTGAGCTGTGTGTCATTAAGTATTTCCTACTGGATATTGATCTGACATGTGGATATTAACTGTATTTAACTGTAGTGTGTAGTGTATGTGCATGAGGGCTGCTGCTGTGCTGTAATGTAGCAATACCCTCAGTGTCAGTACATTCTCTCTACACACAGTCATCCCTATGCATATCCCATTTATTAGTGGCTTGTTCTGTGTCTGTCTGTACAGATGTGCAGATGTCAGGTATCCATCTTGGCTGCTTACAGGCAATCTATGCTTGAGTGATACTGACATGTCTTCCCAGCTGTGTTTTGAATGCCATAGCTAGGAATCCCCATCCTGTATGCACCACATGCCATGGATACCTCAACTACACTACCACAGTCAACAGAACATGCTTGGGTACAGGTCTACAAGGCAGACATTGACCATATTATGTAATACATGTTGCATACATGTCAACTGCAGCACCTCACTGGCCCTCTGCAAGAGGCAACCAGATGATTGGATGTTGCATTTAACTCTCACCTTTAGGATCACTCCCGTGGCATCAGTTGATAGATGGCCTGCTGGCAAATGGCAGGTGGCATGATACCACTGTACACACATCCCCTACTCTTCCCATCTCTCCATGGACAATATCCTGGTACATACCTATGAACACCTGCACCTATGGACTCCAGTACTGACAAATGTGTCAGTGTGCATTACTGATAATAACAGTGTCTGTGTGTTTGTAGACCTGTTGATAATACAATGAGGCCCTTCACACCCACCGTACCCCCATTGCCATAGTTAGATATGGCTTCTACTGTAATGGACAATACATGTACCTTGTTACACTCTTCACCATATGGGCTGTCTGGAGCTTGCAATACCAGTACAACACTGTTGTACAAATGGGTAGATAGGCATATATGTCCCTCTGGGTTCTGACACGTGTGTGCATGCGTGTAAGTGTGTATATTTATAGGATACAGCATTCTGAGGCCACATTCTCCTAATACAATACAAATTGCCACAGTATAAGGAAGAGTGATGTTGCTGACCATAGGAGAGCCATGACAATGCATCACCCTACTATCCATGTGGCATGTGCAATAGATGCATATCCCTGTAGTAGCACCCTTGAGATAGACAAGGGGTGTATTGCAGTCCTGGTCAATGTGTGATGGTGGGTATGTCAGAGTATTATCATGGGTTTCAGTGAGTACAATATCCAATGTGGGGTGTGGATGCTGGGTATACTGTCTTTACACCATGGTACCCCCAGTATATGTCCCAAGATCCACTCTATGGGGACCACTGTCACCAACAACCATAAAGGTAACTGATTACACTATCCAGCCCAGTGATTCATGTGCTGTCTGCAACTTATCTGAAACAGACTGGACACACTAACAACGCAGTTAGCACTGATAAACCCAGGTCTCTCAGATGTGTGTATGACTGTTATATGTTTGTCAATGTGTATATGGCAGTATGTCACACTATGTGTTGTTCAAAAACAACCAGTACATCCCCCATTACCATACTGTACAAGGCCTGGTGATTTTCTTCACTTAACATATAACCTGGAACACACCTCATTGTAAAAACGGTGTGGTGTGTGCAATTAAGGCCACACACATTATTAGCACTATGTACCTAGGTAGGGGTTCTAGTCCCAGTGTTGCCAAGTAAGAGTGAGTGTGTATGTGAAGGGATATACTTCAGTTTGCAGACTATACATGTCCCAGGAGGTCATCTGTCTGAGAACTGACTGGCAAATGCTAACATTTCACAGGTATCATCCTGTAGAAATTCATTCCAGCACAACTAGTAGTAGATGTGTAAATGCCCTCTTCCCCACTGTATAGCTGTACAGTGATACTGGAGTTGGTATATATAGCTGGGTGTGGATCTTGTGGACACAGCCACCATCATTGTAGTTATTGTTGAGTGTACCCCTCCCCCCACTTAGTTGGCTGTAATACTGAACAGTTCAGGTTATGTAGTTGTCAATCACACTATCTGCAGTTCTACACCACCACACACCCTCCATAGGGTAGGGCTGTGCCACCCACACCTGTACACCTATGTTTACCAAGTTGAAGATTGCACTACATTGGAGAAGGGGACATATACCCTGCCAGTACCATCGTCAATGACATTAAACTAGCAGACTGATTATTTCCCAATATGATGTTGTGCCTATTCTGTCTTGGTGGAATTGCATAGGTTAAAATGGGGTCCTTGCAAAAGTACATACATCCATGTGAACAATATTCTCTATGTTTTGCAATAACACCAAAGCCTATGTGTGTGTGTTTGTGTGTGTTATACACAAACATGTGGTGTATACCACCCAGTACACTTACCATTGTCCACTGTAGAAGGGCTGCTGACAGCCACCATGCACTCACCTGTATTCACCGCTCAGACCTATCAGGCATGTGGCACATGCAGCAACTGTTATAGAGACCTATGATTTGTGATCAACTGTACCGAGGATATGGCACAGTCAAGGTGTCACCACAGTGCCGTACTCCTTGTAGGAAACAACAGCAGACCAGCATCCTGCTGACACATGGGCACCTACAACACAAATGGAATACATTATGGAGACCGCAACCACTCAGTGTTAATAACAGCTATAATGCATCATGGATGGCTACACATCCTGACATGTAAGCATTAAACTTTAGTGCTTAAAACATATTACACAGCATTACACTGGTACACCATAGTGCAGTCACCCTGTGCATCAGAACCATATTAGCATGTTCCTGCATTGATGTTATGGATGACAAGGATGGGGCACAGGTATCATCATATGCACAGGGTGTGTTGTGGGTTTGCCAGAGACCTAGGCTGAGCCAGTCGTTTGACATCATGTATGTGTGTTAGGGGGTTTAATTATTAATTGGGCTGTTTCAATATGGTGTGTGTAGGTATGGGATTGCCCTAGTTGTGTTGGTGATGTGTGTCTGTATGCATGCACACAGTTCTGCCATGTGGCTGCCCTATACAGGGGTTTGTTGGACAGCTACAGACCATACCTGGCAGGCTGTGCAGTTCACCGTCTCCAGCGATGGACACAAGAACTGTCCCTGTCAGGGGTTCCACGAGCACCACCAGGTACAAACCACGATATGGTACTCTCCCCTGATGATGACATATGTCTGCTGGATCCGTGTTCCTCTTTGGACTGGCCAGGGTCACATGCACATGGCCTGCTATGTTGTGGTGTGGACAGCACCCCCTGCAGTGCCGGGGCTGGTACTGCCACTACGGGAGCAGCTATGACTTCTTGCATGTCCACGTCGACCTCCAGCTGTTGGTGTTGCTGGTCTGTGCCCACGTGGCCATCACAGTACTCCCACCATATGCTCAAGCACAGAAATTCCACAGTCGAGGATTCCCACCATCTCACCCAACCGTCTATCCAGGATGTCTGCAAAATAATGGTGGACACCTGCAAGATCACAGATGTTGTCAATAACAGCGGAATGAGTAGTCCTTTACAGACTCAGACCCTATCTGGTATGCCATTCAATATGTACCTGCACTTCCATGATGGCCTGAAACATGCATCTGCTGACACCAGATGTGGCACTTCTGCCACAGGCATGATGACCAGCAGCCCTCCTACAAGCAACCCTGTACATCTGCTTGTGTGATACATCGCTGGGCATCTGGCTATATCTGCTCTATCCAGGCACACGTGCCATAGACACCACACTGTCCTGTCTCATGCAACCACCCGCCAATTGTAACTCATCTATAACTACTGGTTATGGGGTATGTATAGGCAATGTGACTGTGTGCAAGAATGGGGTGGATATCATTGTCAGTGTCTGTATTGACACTAGCATCAGTTTGCCTGCAGGAGGGACACTGACCCACCTCGCCACCTGTGAGAGGAAAACAAGAAATGCACTTTCAGTCCTGTATGTCATTGCTTAACTGTACACACACATACACACACACACACACACACACACACACACACACACACACACACACACACACACACGCACTTACAGGTGAGGGTGCACAAAGATATTACACACAGACCTCTCATTACCCATCTGTCAACATGCATGACATATGGCACTCAACAGCATGCACTTCAGCTTTAGTCAATCCCTGTTACCAATATTATACATCTCTGTGATGCATGGGTTCTGTTAGTAGTTGATGCCCCTTCCCCTGGAACACACTGTACTCATGTACACAGTATTGTTGTGCACCTGTTCAGCACCCTGGCATGTACTGTGCACCATACCTCACAGGTGTACACTCCACTGCTGAACATGTATATGTGTGTCAGTTATGTTTGCTCTGCTGCTCACAGCCCCTATGTGTTTGTCCGACACATATCTGGGATGATATGTGCACATATGTCATTAGTGAATGCCTGATGTCTGATTTGCAGATCTCATCATCAGCGGTGCATGTATGACCAATAAAATACAATTACACTGACAACCTGCAAACGTTACTGTGGCTATGAGGAATGTACACACCCTTATTGACATGGCACCCTCTTCCCTGAGATGCCATGGGGCCAAAATACTGCATATAGGTTCATAGCTTCATAGGTTCATACTAGGCTATCTGCCCTAGGGCACTTATAAGCCTAGCCAGAGTGTGTTTGGCTTTCACCACCCATTTTAAATTAATTTTGCTATGCCCTTTTCGAGAAAGTTAGTATACTGTGCCTCTGTCTAACAGTGACACAGAAGTGATACCCGGGGTAAACCTACGATCGCCCATCCACTCATCAAGATTCCTCTTGAAGAGAGTCAATGTGGGACTCTGCCTAACCTGGACTGGGATTTTATTCCAGAGTGAAGGGAGCCTCTGGGTTATGAATCTGTTGAATCTGATATGTGACATATGACTTGTGCAATCAAATGCAGTATCCAACAAATGTGTTAGTTGTGCAGATGTTGACTGAGATGCATACAATTTGTGGGTGCATACATGTGCTCACCCTTAACATGCCGGTTTGTTGCACCTGCTAAGTGTGCTACAGCAGTCACTATTTCTGGAAGGAGTATACTAGCATGGACCATCTGCATTTGCCAGTATTTGGTCATTCTGCCCTACAAATGTCCCCCATCTCTGCAAGATTGCAAGGTTAACTCATGTGCACAGCCCTTGGAGGACACACAGTGCCTTCACTATTGCTGTGGAGTCAGGGTTATGTCTGTCACAATTCTTGACCTTAACTGTGTGCAGATACTGCCATTCTTACCAAGCTTTGGATGTCTGCTTAAGTTCACTGTTGTGTTTCAGGATGACACCCCTCCCCATCCTCAGCCTTTTTGCAGATGCTTGACAACTATGGGCTACACATGAGTGTCATTTTGCAGTGTCCCAAATTCAGAACACCATGTGTACTGGCCTATTTTCTGCTAATAAATGGCAAACATACAGGTGTACACTGGCACCAGCAAGGTACACATGTGGATGGTGGGTCTGAGGTGGGGTGAGGTGTTGCTTGTGCAGCACATGCATCTTAATTGATACTGTCTGTAGGTTTCCAACTTGGCCTTGGTACATCATTACACATTGCAACACATGGCTTTTGGGGATTTTTGATGTTATGCATATGCTACCTGTAGAGCCCTGGCTGATGTTTCCTGTGGAACAACTGTCCCAAATGATTACCTTAACCCATGGGCCACACTTATGCAGAGTCCAGGTGATTGTTGACACAGGTACTACACATCCAGAACTTGCTAGACATTCCTGCAACTCCCTCAGTGTTGTGGCATGTTACTAGGCAGTCTGCATGACCAGTTTGCAACATGTGTCATCATCTGCCTTGGATGGTCATCTGTTTCTTTTCTACATTAATGTTGTCCCATACATCTTCATCACATACATGACTCTGCACTGTTTGCCATGGTATATGCAATGGTGAGGCAAGGCTACGTGTCCCATTCCTACATGCTACCTGTTGAGTATGGGATCCATTCCATGGCTTGTAAGATGTGTGCAAACCATGGCTGCCTTTGTTGCAGGTGAGTGGGCACTTTTGATGGACAAATGTCTTGGACAGCAGACCATTTCTTGGTGCGACATTGAGGCATTGTACTTGCTGGAAGGTGCATACACATGAAGAGTGAATGCTGTCAGTACCTCAAAAGCTGCTTCCACAATATGTTATCTGGAGTTTATGCACACATATGCTTCCAGTGTTTGTAAAGGTATGTATTCTCCATATTTTCTGTCCTAACATAGGATTCCATATTACACACTCATTGCTCACATTAGGACCACATTACAGGTTGTAAGGGTTGTGGAATGTGGTATTGTGATATGCTGTTGTGTAGATCTGTAACAGTTCCCATTTAATAGTGGTATATACACTGTTGTAGCACTGTATAAGGGTGATGTTTCAGACATGTTCCTACTGTAGGCCATTTGTCCCACCATTATGTTCATCTCTGTGCGCACATCTTGCAGTGACAGGTTGTTAGTTATATTGCAAGACTCTTAAATACCCTTCAGATATGCCACCATGGTGACCACTGTGATGCAGTGCAGTTAACAGCAACAAAAAGTGAACATGTACAGCATGCATTATGGATAGGTGTGTTAAATGTGTGCATGGCAAATACCATGGCCATAACATGGCCGGTGTATTGGCAAACCTGAACAAACAACACCACACTCACCAGCTACAGGCTGCTGCCCTCGAGGTATACCAGAGGGACCTACATAGTTGTGTGAGAGATGTGATGTCAGTAGCCACACCTGTGGCATTGGTACAGGGTGGGAGCAGCATTACACTACATCAACAGTACAAACCCACAATACTACAGATTATGCACATCTGTTTATTACCACAACACAGCAACAGACTATATATATTTTATCTCAAATATGCATGATTAAACTCTACAGATGCAGATAGATAAGCAACAGTGTTCTACTGATGTGCCCTGAGTCCTTACCAGCATGCTCCTCATCCATTGTGTGCATAGCACCCACCTCCACAATGCTATCCACAGGGTCTCGTCTTTGCAGGTGGGCAGGTGCCCTGAGGCTGGCAAGGAGCTCCTCAGCATGTGTCAGAAGGGGGCTGCATGGCATGACCCCTCCCTGTGGCTAGCTGGTCCCTCCTAACTGCAACAGCACACTGATGGGCATGGCGGAGTATGTCAGTGCAACAATGTCAGACCTGCTCATAGCTGTGGTTATGCAGGCCAACATGGTTTACCCTGTGGATGAGCTAGTTTCACAGGGCGGTCCTCTCCTGCAGATCATGGGCTGTACAGCCAAACAGGGTGTTGTAGTGCTGCACCAGGTGGTGTATAATAACCTCATTCTCCTGGGGGAATAGACTGGCAAGCACTCTCTTGACATGGTGCCTGAAAGACATAAAGAGGAAAAAAGGTCTGAGGACCTCATACTGCAAGGATATAATAGTTTTTAATTCACATCTCTGCCCCCCTCTACCATATCTGCAACAATAATCTGAACACACAACTCAACGTGTATGTTTACAGCAAACCTACTGTTGCAACATATATCATATTGTACAACAAATTGTGCAATGTGTTTCTAGTCATATTCCATGTTGAATCACTATCATTGGTGGTCTGTTTTGAACCATGTCACCTGCATGTCACTGTAAGGGCCATTATGGCTCAATATAAGCATGTGTTCTCTTTGCTACATGACTGCTTTAAATCTGGTGTTTTGTGTTAATGGGGATATCTATGCATGCTGTTAGACATAATCCTGCAATGTGTGGACTATTACTACCCACATATGCTCTATAACTGTGGCACAACAGCATGTTTGGGAAGCCAGTTCCCAGCAGAACCACCTCTCCCACCTCATCTGGCCATGTTACCAGGCCACAGCACATCTAGGACCAACCCCAGGACCTCATCATCTGCTGGTCCTGCACTACCTTCAGGTGGTACCACCTCAGGGGAAGGTGTTCACCCCCCCCTGGGAGCACACACAGACAGGATCCTGTCACTTGAAGTCAGGTCCAGGGTCTGGTGCATAGGGAGCTCCACAGAGACTTGAGGGATGTGCTACACCACCTTGAGGCCCTCGGTACACAATTACAGGGTCTGCATGCTCCTCCTGCTCAGCCCCCAGCCTAGGCACCTTCAGGGCAGTGAAGGTGCAGTTGTGACTGCCCATGGGTGGGAACCTTGGTCCCATTGTTTCCATTTGGGGGATCATGGACTTCCACATTCCAAACACCACTCCCCATCCAATGTGTTTATCCACCACATGTGTCATATACTACCCCTGTATGCTGCCTTGTCTGTCTTCCATCCCAACCTACCTCCACAAATATATCTACTATCCTTCCACAACATACCAATCTCACCTTTACAAACAAGGGCAATGTGTTCCCAACATGGATTTTACACCAGACATAACTGTCCATTTTGCACCCACTTAATACTGTATATATATGTGTGTGTGTGTATAGATGTGTGATGTTTTCTCGCACATATCGTACAGGACTGCCATTCAACAGTAGGGGAAATGTATATATATATATATATATATATATATATATATATATATATATATATATATATATAGACACACACACACACACACACACACACACACACACACACACACACACACACACACACACACACACACATATACACACACACACACACACACACACACACACACACACACACACACACACACACACACACATATATATATATCTGTGTGTGTGTGTGTGTGTGTGTGTGTGAGTGTGTGTGTGTGTGTGTGTGTGTGTGTCTGTATCTGTAGGCATACATGTATATATATATATATATATATATATATATATATATATATGTGTACACAGACGCACACACACAGAGACACACACATATACACACACACACACACACACACACAGCCACACACATATACACACATATATGTATATATATATATATATATATATATATATATATATATACATATGGGATGCATTCAAACATCAAGTCCACACTCTCTACCTCTCCTTCCTCCACAGCTGCACTATTCTGCCTTGTTACAAAACAGACAGGTGTCACTTGTGGACACAGCCTAACATTGGGGGGTTATATATAGGGACAAATTGCAGGTAAGCCTATTACAAACCTATGCCATTTGTGCATGATACATTTCACATTAACATGACTGTCCTGCAGGTGGTGGTGTCTGAAACTCATGTGTCTATCATAACATCATTACTTCCACTGCCATCTATTTGTCACACTAATATACATGTCTTGATGTACAGAACACACATTATGATGGCTTACATCTTGTCATTCAGTGCTGATCTGCACAGTTGATAGATATGGCCCACTGCCAGACGCTATGTCCATAGCAGTTCTTCAGCAGGACATCATTACAACAACCCTTGATGGCACATATAAATCTTTCCACATCATCTATTCCATTATTACAGACCAAGTACTATATTCAATTACATGCATATATGTTTCACATACCTGTTGTAGTATTGTCTTCTCTTCTAGGTAAACTTTTATGTGTCCCTTGTGTTATATAGATTTGGTTTGTAGTTTTAGTTGTTTTATTCATTTTTTTTTGTTTTTCATCACTCTCTCTCTCCCTCTCTCTCTCTCTCCACTACATGGATTGAACTGCTTTGAATAGGTTGCAGCATGGATTTTGTAGGTGATGCTCATGATCAGGTGATGGCCTCTGCACTAATCAGTGTTCACCACTTGCTAATTGCATGCAGCCAGCTGGGTAGTACTTCTAATTACCACTGTCATGGCTATGTACTACTATAAATTACTACATCATGTGGGCATTGTCTCTTTACCTTTCCTGTATGGAGGACATCCTTCCTGTGTATGGGCAACAGTGTTCCAGACAGCAGGTAGCAAAACCTCTTACAACAGGTCTTGCAGACAAAGGCCAACTACATATTTGTATAAGGTTCCAGACCTACGGACAGTGCGAGTATTCTTGTTATATGCATTGTATACCGCTAGTTTTACAGGGTTTGTGTGTACATGCTAGTTTAGCATGGAATGCAGTCTGTCTGCATAGCTCTCAACTGTGGACTTATCCACATGATGGCCAGAGGATTGGCTGTTATGTTTTGTCTGTTCACCACACAGGTCTTGTCTCTGACATATCAGTGGCAGTCTCTCTGTTGAGTGCTATCAGTACATGGCTACATCGATTTATGTTTCTGACTTCATATTCCTGAGTAAGGGTAAGTTGCAACCAATCCTATAACACCAGCAACTTTCTCAGTGTATGACAACAATATTGAAAACATGACCCTGTGTTCCAGCCTCTGTCCTCCACCTATATACCAGGCTTTGTCCATATGTCATGCAGTAAGAGGTTAAGTAGTGGCCTATCATTTTGTAATGCTGGTATTCCTGCCATCATTCCAGTGATGTTGTGGACTCCCACACATATTGTGGGATAGGGTCCATATATATGTGGGCTACAGCTGGGAAAATGTGCGTGACCTTGTATGGTCCAGAGGTCAGTGTATGTAACATTGTTATATGCCCTTGTAAGTCATTCTATGAGGGAGGGGTATGCACCATTTATAACCTAGGCTGTTACAACATGTGAGGGATATCAGTAGTAAGACACATTAAGGTATATGGCTGTACATGTTCATACATTTCACCATGGGAACAGTGCTGGGCTAGTGCTTACTGTCTTACAGGCAGTTCTCTTTGTCAGTGTGATTGTAATGTTTTAAATTAAACATTATGTAACAGATAAATTTTCATTGTGACAACTTAATTCTTTTCCCCCTAGGGATTGAGCACAGATTATAAATAGAGGCTGCTGAACTACATCTGTAATTAATTAGTGTTGATTGATTCTTATCTTCCAGGTCAGTGTTTCTTTAGTGTTGTACCACTTGAAGGCCTTGGCCTGGACAGCAACATATGTTATGCTTTCAGATTACTGTATCAAATGTTTTCCTTGAGAGTTGCATTACTCAGTTATTATGTATTTCAAACACCTAACTGCTATATGAAATGGCAGATACAACTGAAATAGTATACAAATAAACATTTCTATGTATGCATACCTGTGTGTGGTGTCATATCCTTTGACTTCTCTGTGGGTATATGTTTCATGCAATAATTGTCTTTTGTATGAAAGAATCAAACACTGGCCATTTTAAAAGGTGGCAACTGTAGGAATACTGGCTGTTCAATATGCTGTGCACCCTCTAAATATGTATCTTCTTATATGTATCTATACATAGTAATATCTGTATATGTGTATGCATGTGTATATACATATATATATATATATATATATATATATATATATATATATATATATATATATATATATATATATATATATATATATATACATATATATATATATATATATATATATATATATATATATATATATATATACATATATATATATATTTGTGTGTGTATGTGTATCATTGGAATGTTTACTGCTACCACAATTGTACATTCCCTATGGTAGACAGACTGTTCTACATGATATGTTATTGATATCATCCTGACATCGTACAGCTGAGATGGATTACTGTTAACTTGTTGCGGCTATGTTGTGTAGGGTCCTGGGTATGGGACATGCAAGTGTTGGTTATTGTGTTGCAAGGCAGATCTGTTCAGCTGTGGAGGAGGGGATGATATCAGTATTTGCAAGAGTTACTTAATTTGGGCCCCCTCACCCCCATTAATGGTGCCTTTGGTCATATATTTATTTGTTGTGTTATTATATATAGATAAATATATATATAGATAAATATATAGACATATATATGTAGACATATATATGTAGACATATATATGTAGACGTATATATATATATATATATATATATATATATATATATATATATATATACATACATACAGACATCTACATATATAAATACATTTCCCCTACTGTTGAATGAATGTGCTGGATGATATGTTTGAGAAAACATCAGATTTGTTTACATCTGACATGGCTTTGTGGTGAATCATTTTGACTATAGTGTGCAGGGTTCTGGGTTTGAGATGTGCAAGGTCTGATTATTTTGTTGGTGGGCAGATCAGGGGCTCTTGGAGACAGAGTGATTAAGGCACTTTAAAGCAGTTGTAAGTGGGTTTGTGCGGAACTAAGTGATGCTTATGTAAGCTTAGCTTCACTTACACCCACTTACGGCCGCTTAAACCCATGCTAATTTCAAATAAAGAAAAGAAAAAAGGGAGATAGGGAAGTGGTGAAATTGGGGCAAGCAGGGGGACAAACAAGAGGAGAAACAAGTAGGGATGTGCAAGATGGGTGTAGGAAAGGACCATAGCGCTGCATTTCTTTGGCTGCAACAGCTGCTTTCAGTGTGGACAATTTAGAATTTGGAGCCTCACACCCTACAGGGAGGTGTTTGGGCATCATAAAATATGGATGATTGGTATGGTTAGATTGTGTGCTGGGTACATGTCTCTGGATCTAATGAAGAGCTATGCATGGGATGTGCTTTTTTGTGGGACAGATGCCCTTTTTCTTTTTTTTCAGGTGAGAATGAGATGTTAAGGAAGGATTATTGGTAAGTGTGATGAGGGAAGTTTGGTAGGAGAAGTTGCATTTGCAGACAGACAAGACAGACAAGACAGCAGACAGGGGCATTGTATGACACATGGGGGGTAAACACCTTGACTGGAAGGGTGGTTGGGTGTCTGAGTCTCATGAGCCCCCCCAGATGGTAGTAATGGCACTGATGTCCCCACCTGATGGCAGTCACCACTACTCCTTCACAGCCCTGAAGGTGGCTGTGCTGTGGGCTAGGCTTGAGGGGCCATCTGCCCCTCTAGTTGTGACAGCCTGCCCTCCACCTGGTGCAGGCGGTCATCCAGCTCCATCTGGAGGACTCTATGCACCATGCCACAGACCTCATCCCAGGTGATAATGTCCTCCCTGCGCCCACTTGTGGACGGGGCGAGACCCATCCCCTACAGCGGTTCCACCCAGGATGATGCAGGACCAGCAGATGAGGGAGCTCAGGTTGGGTCTCAGATGTGATGGGACCCAGTGCATCGACCAGTTGAGGTGGGAGAGGCGGATCCGCTGGGATCTGCCTTCCCATATGTGCTATGGTGTGGAAATTAACAATGAATATTGGTTAGTCATGCACAACACATTACAGCATTAGTCAAAATAGCATGAATGGATATTCCCATTTAACCAAAACAGTGCAATTATAACAGTGCCATAGCAAACAGAACCCATACATCTATGGAATGGCATTCAGGGTTACAACAGCATGCCAGTTAGTGGTATGTCAGGCAGGCAATAAGATGATTATTCAACAGGGAATATTAGTATGCACACAGTTTAATCAATGATAAACCAAAAGGAACAATGGTCCCAACAGTAGAGGTTTGTTTAGGAACATACCCATGTTGGTTTCAGTGTGATGGCTGGATCAGTTGAGTGGAGGGGGAAGGGAAGAGATTCAATTGACAACTGCTATTAAGTATAATTGTCAGTACACTACAATTCACTACTCTCCATTCTGACCACACTTACACTCTACCTGGGCCATGGGGCTGCTACAGCACATCAAGAGCTGTAGATATCAACAGAGCAAATGTACCCTTATTTTAGATATGCACATCAGACCTGTTTCTATGCCAATTTCTTTACCTGTGGGCCTGTGCAGATGAACTGCGTGGACATTACATTGCTGTTTTTACACATATTTCAGATTCACATAGTTGCAGGCCCTGGAGTGTATGTTGTGTCTTTCACATACATCTACTGTGACATTCTCTGTGTGCAGGTATCTTGTCAACTGGGGAAACTATCTATGACAGCGTGACACTTGAGGGGCTTGTCTGGGCCAGACTGCAGAGTGCCAATGTCTAGCTTGCATCTATTTGTAGGACTGGGGATGACTGACACAGCAATTGTACACCTTTCATAGTTATCATCATAAAAGTACTTCTATTCAGATTTCTTTACCTGTTCATAGGTTCATAAGTATGTACTAGGCTATCTGCCCAAGGGCATTTATAAGCCTAGCCAGAATGTGTTGGCTTTCGCCTCCCCATTGATTAATTAACTGATCCTCTGTCAAGCAGAGCCAATGAAGTGATCCCAGGGGTGTATTTTCTGTTACCCATCCACTCATCAAGGTTTCTTTTGAAGAGTGTTAGTGTGGGGCCTGATGTAATTTGGAATTTTGTTCCAAAGCATGGGGAGTCTCTGTGACAGGAATCTATCCCTCCAGCATGTTTTATTTATTGTTGTGGCAAGGTTTAGCTCACTAGAGGGCGTAGCTCGCAGTGACTTGGATTTCTTTAGGTGGAGCATGTCCATCAATTCTGAGTTGGACATGGCTTTGTAAGTCAGGCAGAGATCAACTCTGAGTAAGTGATATGCCACTGAGTACAACTGGAGTTTTTTCAGTCGGGCTGCATAGGATATAAGTTTGAGACCAGTAATCCTCTTGGTGAGGTACTTTTGTGGTCTTTCCAGCTGTTGGACGTATCTTGTGAGGTACATCCTAAATGGCCTATGATGGGTCTAATAAGTGATGAGTAGAGGGGCACTACAACCTCTTTATTTCTAGATGTGAACCCTTTAGTAATTAGATGGGCCACATATAAGGATTTCCTAACTACTTTGGCAATATGATTGTCAAAGGAGAGATTACTATCTACCTGGGTTCCCAGATCTCTTATTACCTCTTCAGTATTAAGGGGGCTGCCATCTATGTGATAATTTGTGGGTGTTTTGTTTTTCCCAAATGGGAAGACTATGCATTTTTTGGCATTTAGCTTGAGGCCATGACTTTGACACCAGCTGTACATCTCAGTAAGGCCCTTTTTGAGGATGTCCATATCAGCCGGAGAGGTAATTATGGCTCCCAGTTTGCAGTCATCGGCGAACTTGGTTAGCCATAGTCCTCCTGTGTTTGCCTGTACTTCTGAGAAGTATATGCTGAACAGTAGGGGTCCCAGGACCGAGCCTTGCGGGACACCACTTGTGACTGGTTTAGAGTTGGACCTGAAGCCCCTTATTTTTACCGTGTAAGTTCTGTCTCTAAGCCAGTTGGCAACCCATCTTCTGACATAGAGGTTTATGTTCAAGCTGGTGAGTTTTTCTGTAATACCCGAGTGGGGAATGGTGTTGAAAGCCTTGGCAAAATCAAGGTAGGCTGTGTGAGCCACCTTTCCCTCATCTATGGCCTGGGTGACTGTCTCAAAGAAGTCAACCAGGTTTAGTAGGCATGATCTGCCCTTAAGAAAGCCAAACTGGGTTGGGTCAAGTGTTTAGAGGTTCCCAATGTCTTTGTTAATGAGTTCCATGATGATGCGCTCTATAGCCTTGCAGACCAGGCTAGTCAGCTTATGGGGTGATAGTTACCAGGGTCAGTTGTGGCCCCTCCTTTGTGGAGAGGAATAGCCATTGCTGTGCACCATTCTATGGGCATGTATCCTGTGGAGAGGCTGAGGTTGAACAGCATATTTAGGTGGGGGTTAGTTTGATCTGTAGTTCATGCAAGACGCAGCCAGAGACACCACCTGGTCCCATTGACCCTGTGTTTTTGGCTTTTGAAAGGGCTGTTTTCACCTGCGCATCTGTGATTTTTGGGACACTACACTTTTCTGGTATTGTTGTTGGCCCTTTTGGAGGTGAGGGGGGGGGTGAAATTTGCACTGAATCTATCTGCCAGGATGTTGGCAATATCAATAGGTTCAGCATATTTTGTGCTATTTTGCATTAGTTCCGTGCATATCTGTGAGTTGCCACTTCGATTTTTAACATAGCTAAACAAGGCTTTGTGGTTATCTTTTGAATCCTTGGCTATTTTCCTTTCGAAGTTAGCCTTGGATGATTTCATGAGGTACCTCAGTTTCTTACTGATACTGATCAGGGATGTCTTTCCTTCTTGGGATTTGCTTTTTTTCTGAACTAGTTTCCTCCTTCTATTGTATAGCCTGTTTATTGCAGGGGTCCACCAAACTGATTTCCTTCTCTTAGAGTAGTGAGTCTTGGTTTTGCTAGGGATGGCACGATCCATGCATCCCTGTAGGTGCTCATAGAGTGCATTTGTAAAAGTTTCTGCATCTAGGGCAGCGTTATCCTTTAGCATGGGGGCGTGAAACTTACCACCTTTGTCTTAAGTAAGGTAAAGTTTGCTTTAGAAAAGTTTTTTATTGTGGTTTCCTTAGTTGGGGGTGGTGGTGGGGTGTGGACATCCAGAGTGATTAGTTTATGGTCTGATCTAACCAGTGACGGGTTGACCTCTGGTGTGGAACACCTGTCGCATATGCTGGTGATGACCAGGTCCAATATATTTTCACCTCTGGTAGGGGAGTTTACCAGCTGATCCAGGGCATTTGAGTTGATGAATTCCAGGAAGCGCTAGGCCTGGGAATTTGTACTCGAGTTGTTTTCCCAGTGAATGGTTGGGTAATCAAAATTGCCCAATATCAGGGTGTTTGGTAGGACCTTCATGTTTTCCAGTGTCTCCAGAAAGGTGGAGTGGTGGTCCTGGGTCATGGAGGGTGATCTGTAGCAGGCCACAATTTGCATTGCAGATTTGCCTGATGTTAGTTGCACATGGATGATCTCAGAGGTATCATGCTGCACCACTAACCTGGAGTTGTAGTTATCCTTGATGAATATGGATACACCCCCTCCTTTTGTTTTTCTGTCCATGTTCTGTGGCCAAAACGTGTGGTATGAGTTGTAGCCTGGTAGTGTGGGGTGCTCTCTGGAGCCTTGAACCAGGTTTCAGTTACTGCACAGATGTCGACGTTCTCCATACTGAGGAGTGCTTCGTGCGCGTGCATTTTGAGATTTAAACTCCTGACGTTGAGTAGCATAACCCTCAGTTTTTTGTTAATTGTGTTGTTTACAGAGGTGGGTTTGACTTTTGAGCCTTGCCTAAAAAAGGCACTATGGGGGCAGCAAGAGCCTTGGCCAGTATTCAAAAGCCTAGGGTTAACAGGTGCAAGCCTTCTCTTGCAAAGCAACGTGGCTTGTCGAGAATGTCGTCCCAGGCTGACAGACACTGGATCCCCTTTGAATGACACTAGAAGCTTAGCCAATTGTTGAATTTGATCATTTTTTTTCTTTATACTGAGGTATCATTCTTGGTGAGGGCAGGATGTTACTCATGGTCATGCCAGCCTGGGATACATGATCAGAGAGCTCTTCCATGTCTCTTTTCATGTAGGTATGTCCCAGGTCATTCACACCAACATGAACAATGACAGAGTCATATTTGTACTTGTTCTGGAGTGACCTGAGTGTTTGTGTTATGTGGCAGATTCTGGCTTCTGACAGGCAGCTAACAGTAACCTTCTGCTTGTACAGCCTAGTGAGTGGGACATCAGTGTGCCTGACTATAGAGTCACCTATTACTAGTGTGTTATGTATGTTATTTCGCCTTAAGGGCTGCGATTGTACGGCACACTGATTTTGTGTTTTATGTGTTGTCTGGTTTGTGACGGGAAGTGTAGGTTGTTTAGGTGTCTGCTTTGGAGGTCTATGATGCTTTTGCATGTTTTTGTTTAGAGCCTCTGAGTATGATTTTGTGTATTTATGTGTATTTTTTGCCAGTGCTGTTTTAGTAGGTCTGTGTGCGGCTGGGGTTGTGGTGCAAGTGTTAACCTTCTCCTCTTGACTGTCTGTTCCAGTCTTGGGTAGAGACAGCTTAGCTTCCAGTTTGGCTGTATAATTGCATCTCTTGCATATGTTAGTGTTTTGTGGTAGGAGGAGAGGGTTGCCTGTGTACATGAGGCAGTTGTAACATTGCCTCAGGATACCCAGATTCACCAGCTGGACTGGGGTGTGCACCTGATGTTGCGCTTTGGTCATGCCTGAATAATAGGGTGAGCTGTTTAGTCACTTGGTTGGTGAGGGGTGAATAAAGAGCCTTGCCCTGCTGGGCAATCAGTGTCAGGGTATATTAGTGCTTGCCATTAGGTCTGAGCAAGTGCTGGGCTGTAAGATGCGTTTTGAGTGCTTGGGTTGAGAGTTAGACTAGTTTCAAGGGAAAAACTGAAGAGGAGACTTAGTGGAGCCAGGAATAATTTAACCGTAGCTAACCGGCACTGCCCGTTGCGCAAAACTGTGCAAACGTGGTTTTTATAGTAGGGAAATGAAAGAGATAGAAATTAGCCCAAAATGGCCAATAAACTACTAACGTCTGAGCTGGAACCACTCCTCCAGGGACAGATAGGTTGCTCAAAGCTCTCCTCTCTCACAGGTGAACAGAGAAACTTCCTTCTATCCAAGTAAGGTATGGGCAACTCAGAAACTAGTATCACAGCCCTGAATTCAGCACTAGCCTAAAAACTGGACTATACTAACTTAGAAAGGTGGGAAACAAGGAATGTTTTTGTTTTTTGTTGTTTTTTAAAAGATAAGGCAAAAACAGTAAAAAATGCACTTAAACAGCTTTAAAGGACTACAAACGATCTGAAAAGGTATCGCACTTTAGTGTGTAGCCTACAACAGTTAAATTATTTAAACAAAAAAAACAACTTTTTAAAAGTGCAGGCAGTGAAATAAGTACAATATGTCAAAAAACAAGCTTTTAAATCATAATAAACACTGGAAAAGCTGCGTTTAAGTGGAAAATAGCTAAGTACAGCAAGAAAGTACAGAAAACTGATACTTAATCACTCCAAAGTCTCTCTCCTAAGCTAGAAGGCTTGTATCAGTTTGAGGCTTTCTAGTGCTACCCAGTAGGTTAGTTACAGGAAAGATGGGAAACAAGCACAAATGTGGTCTTTTAAACCAGAAAGTTGAAAGAGATGGAAAAACTGTCCAAATGGTCAATAAACTGTTTGCCCTGTATGGAAAATGTATGTATTGCAATACATTCTTTTTTTTCTATTCAGATTGCAGTTTAAAACTGTAGAACCAGACTGTGATGTTAGTTGCGGTCCCTGGATTCAAACTGTGCTCTGTGTGCAAAATTGAAAACACAGGCCTAGTCTTTATCAGACTGAGCTACTGGGGAGGTGTTGTGAGTTGTTTGTGACATTTCTATCTAGTATATATTTTTGGGCACAGTACTTTTATTATGACATGTTGCATTATTTGTTTCCCATTTTCAGTACAAATTATACATACACAACAGACATTGGTGTCACTGTTTGTGATACATGTGCACATTAGCTGGATTGCACATTTGATTGTTTTACAACTACATACTGCAATTTAGATTCCTGAGTACACACTGTAGATTTTCAGTCTGCACCTGTTAGCCTTATACATTTCTCAGTACATTCACAGCTACATACAGCTGAAATTGAAAGGTTAACACATGACAATGCAGGCAGACAAACAAGTAAAACACATTCTGATGGGAATATTTACTGTTATTTTTTACAATTATTTGACATGCCCATTCTAAAGTATGCAAACAAGCAGTGCTAAATCAGTTCACCTCAGTTAATGCATTCTGCAGGACATACACATTTCTATTTATCAGGCACAAGTGAGATGATACACACCATTGTTTGGGATCACCTTTATTAGTTTTAACATACATATCTGTGTACAACTCAGAACTCCACAATTACTATTCCTGCATGATCTTCACAGGGGAATGCTTTTCATTTCTCACTATTACAGTAGCCCTGACATGGCACTTTCTTGGCAGGTTCACTCAGACACACTCATACATATTCTAATATTTGTCTCCTGCATATTGTACCTTGTTTGCTACTGATATCTGTATTACACAGCAGCTGGAAATACTCCATTGTAACACTTACAGCCTGACATGGGCATTTATTCCTGACTTTTACAACACAATTATATAAACAGGCAGTACTACCGTTATTATAATTTTGATTTCTTACTGATAATAATAGTGGGTATTCTGTATTCACCATACTGCTGACACAACCAGGCCAGTTGCTGAGCATGCGCCTGCATATTCTGGAACCTCTCGTCAGCAGCTGTATGGGGAGACATCACACCTGCACAGTCACAATTTGAACTTTTTCCATACTTAGAGATACATAAGTCTATATACTTACAGACAGGTGGGACATCCTGCGCTTGGGCTTCTTGGATCCACTGGTCCAAGAGTGCACCCGTCTTCCACTTCAGGTCATTATGGTGATGCTGTACCTGCTCACCAGTCTGGGATATGCCAGTGGCACTGGTGAGATCATGTGCAAGCTGGTCCCAGGTCTCTGCTTTGTTCTGCAAGCCCTGGTACTGGCCCTGCAGAAGGTTGCCATCATGGTTTTTAACTGGGAACCCAACCATGACCCTGGACTCCGGGATGACCCAATGTTGTGCTCAGAAGCACACACCTTCTCCAAGCCAGCCATTTTGTTCCTGCTGTGTGCAGTCCCAAATGGTTATGGCTGCATTCCCCCCTGTGTGGTTTAATTAGGGCATTTTTCCTGCACTTTTTCTTGATTGGCCAGTTTTAATATGCTGCACTATGCTTAGCTCTGTGCAAATCCACATAGCAATGCTTACACCAGCTAAGCAGAGCTAAAAGCAGGTAAACAATGCTTACACTAGCAAAGCATTGCTTAAATCTATTTTTTCATTACATTTATAAATTATTTTTTACCTTTATATTTTACATATTCCCACACCAACTGTGCTATACATGAGCCATATGATTGACATCTATCATTCACATTCCTTAAAAGTTTATTAAATAATTTGCCAGAAGGGAGATTTGAACCAAGTATGCTCTATATACTATACTATGGCAGTACCACTACACTACAGCAACATGATGATGTTTTCTCTCACAGTAGCACTTGTCTATCATTTTCAGGATTTCAGCCAGGCTAAGCATAGTGGCACGCTGCACAAACAAGCTGCGCGGCACTTAAACTTCAGATTTATTTCATGAAAAAATATTATTACTTTTTTATTTTTTATTCCTTTCCTCTTGCCGTACTGCTTCCAAGCATGTAGGGCAAGAGTGCATACATTTGGGGGTGTGCACTTGAAGGCTGCTGCCTTCTAGGTGTTTGTGTTTTTTATTTTTTTTTCAGTGTCCATGGACACTGAAATGTTAGCTATTTACATTTCAGTGCCTGCGGACACTCGTTTACTATATAATATTAGAGCCAGGCTCTAATATTATATAGTTTGACACTCATCTGTTGACACATGCCCCCTGTGCTCATTCCTGGTTCATGTCCATTTAGTTTAGATAACAGGGCGCCTTCATACATATGCAAGGCTCGCTGCTATCCTAAATGGACACAAACCACTCCGTGCAAGAATATCCTTATTCTTGCATGGAGCTTCATGAATCCAGAGGAAAGTTTATGAATGTAAGCTCAAAGTAGGTTAGCAGGAGGTCTACTGATAAAAAACTGCAGTAATACAGTGCATATTTAGAGATGTACAGAGCAAATTATAATAACATAGCACTATACTGATAAGCACAATATAAAACTATCACTTAGCAAACATTCATGGGAATAACCAGCACATCAAAAGAGTGTCATATATAGCAAAACATCAGCAATTGATATTAATACCTATTAAAGAGCACAGGCTCAACATACATGAAGCTTATCTGATGTGAATTAAATTGATACACACTACCAAGGTCTATTCATTGTTCTGTACAGTAGTCTTAGAATAAATAGAATTATAAAAAATATGGCACATGCCTGCACTGTGAAGGAAGATGGTGACTAATTCAGAGGATACTATAGTGAGGGAATATTTAGCAATATATTCTACTACAGTAGCCCTCCCTCCCTCGCTCCCTCAGGTCAAATTATAACAGAGAGTAATTAGTTCATTGCAAGTACAAAACAATTAGCAGAGAGGTGCAAAGTAGAATAGATTTTCTTTCATTTCCTGAATGTTGAAACCTGGAAACAGCTAGGGAGACTAAGTAACTACATATGGTATAATCTAATTGTCAAAAGAAAGAACAGTGGTCAGCTTTTCCTGTACAGGTCAGTAAGGCTCGGGAAATACACAGCAAGTTTCTTCAAGTTAAAATTGCTTACTTTGTACATGTCATCATTCTCAGTTAAATAATTTTGGAGGTGGGTCTTGTGGCAGAGCTCTTGCAGTATTGGGGTTGGTTGTAGTGACAACAGGTTATTGTGCAATGACAACATTCTCAGTGAAAACATGTGGGTGTTAGGCCTTGTGGTATAGCTCCTGCAGTATTCTGGTCAAATGTAGTGACCACAGGCTATTGTACACTGACAAAATTCTTAGTGCACATTTTTGTGAGATGGGCCTTATAGCAGGGATCCTGCAATATCATAATGAGATATAGCAAGCGCAGGCTATTGAATAACGATAAAAGTTTCAGTGAAAATGTTTGGAAGGTGGGTCTTGTGACAGAGCTCCTGCAGTATCATGGTTAAAAGTAGTGATCACTGGATATTGCACAATGACAAAATTCTTAGTGCAAATGTTTGGGAGATGGAATTTATGGCAGTGCTCCTGCCATATCATGGTCAGATGTAGTAACCACAACTATTGTATAATGACAAAAGTCTCAGTGAAAATGTTTTGGAGTTTAGCCTTGTGCAGAGATCCTGTATTATCGGGGTCAGATATAGTGACCACAGGCTATTGTACACTGACAAAATTCTTAATGGAAATGTTTTGTAGTTGGGCCTTGTGGCAGAGCTCCTGCAGTATCTGAGCTGGATGTAGTGACCGCAGGCTATTGTACAATGACAACATTCTTAGTGAAAATGTTTTTGGAGTTGGCCCTTGTGGCAGAGCTCCTGCATTATCAGGGCTGGATGTAGTGACCCCAGGCTATTGTACAATGTCACAATTCTCAGTGAAGCATATAGAAGTTTGGCCTTGTGGCAGAGCCCTTGTAGTATCTGGGGTGTATGTAGTGACCGCAGGGGTCTGCACTATGGAGGAAGATGGTGACTACGTGCAAATTCTGACTAATGAAGTCAATAGGTGGAGGGGTCAGGGTTACAGATAATTCTTGCATAGGATGCCAGAACATATGCACATACATTAATGTGAGTAGATGCATGGCTGACTCAGACAGTGCTTATTCCATAGTCAGTAGGACAATATTTGTTACTATATGCAGTTCAGGAAACAGAATTTTGTTTGCATTCATTATTCTTTTGCACTACCCCTTCTGCATCTCTTTAGTCTTGCTTTGCATCTCTGGCGATGTCTGTCTCTGTATGCACAGCAAGGCTGAAGCTGTTTGTGGACATATTGCATGTTTTCTGGACCACAGTGAACAGAACCGGAAAAAAAGCTGCAGATCTCTCCAGTCTTGGAACAGGTCCTTCAGTATATCAGAGCAAATATTGTTTCTCTGTAATGTGTGTATATGTGTTTAAATAATGCTTGCATACAATTGTGATTGTGAATGTCTTGTGAGCTTACATGGGGTGTATGTTCAGGTAACCCCAAGATAAATATTGCATCATCACAATGTTGTTAGTGATTGACCATTATCAGATGTTAGATGAAGTTTTCCTGCTCCTGTCAGATTGGGACATCAGGATGATGGATATCCCCACACATAGTCCAAACATTCTATTTGTCAATCACATACCTTTCAAAGGTAATCCATATATCATTACTGTATATGGCTGAATAGACCAAACTATAGAGCAATCTTGCCTTTATTGGATGTTAACACTATATTATCAATTGTATTGAGAACCCTGCTTGTGACACTTTGTGCCAGAGTCCCCACAGAGACACTACTTACACAGACATTTATCTCTAAGAAGCCAAACAGTGCATTCTCAGAATGCATTTCAGAAGATGACCCCCCCCCCCCCATATAACCTGGAATGTTGTCTTATGAAATAGCCACGCACAGCTTGCACACATCAAATATCAATATGTTCCTTACGGTGCAGACCTACGAAAGAAGAATTAACATGGATCCTACTGGAAGGCAGGTCTATTAACATTAGTATTCTTGGACGTGCAAACAGGGATTAATGTTCTTGCCTCCAATAATGCAGATTCAGTGTCTTTGGCCTGAGCTTTTGCATTCTGGTAGCATAGGTACCAACTACTTAAGGATAAACACCCACAGAAACAAATGGTATCTCCACACTCATTCACTCACTGCACTGATGTGTGTAATACTCACCGTTTGGCTTGACTCATTGCCCTTGTTAGGTAGGATATATAACTACAATTGCTAGTAATGACAATGGTAGTAATTTTACATGTGCTGTATCAGCTGACAAGTGTTTTCCTCTGTGAACTGCCAGAAAAATACAGCAGCAGCTACTTCTGAATAAGTAGGAATGACCTAAAGAAGCTCCACCTATGAATGTTTTACATTTTTTGTACATCGTATTGAGAATCATTTTTTATCTGTGTTTATATATAAATACCTCTTTTCATAATTCAGCAACAGCTCCTAATGAAGTTATGATTGCGCTTGTGGTGGATGATCACAAAGTAATCTCAAAATATTGCAAAACCTTGATGACAGACTACACTTACAGTTAAGAAAAATCACTAATAAAATGCTGTTTGCCAGTGTTCAAGCCCTGTTCATGTCACATCGTGGGAGGATTCAACCCCACATCATTGCTACTTTCTATATAACAACACCAAGATCACCATCTCTTAGAGTAAAACAATTTCCTTGATCATTAAATTAAAATCCACGTGCTCACACAGTACTACTTGCATGTAAGAGTGAAATTCCCCAGTTTGTCAGATATAAGCCTAGCACCTGGCATATTCAATAGCTCACCTTAATAGCCATATGGAGTTCCTCTATGACTTCCTGTGTTTCAGTGTTTATTTCTGTACCACTGCACATGAACACCTTATGCTGGACGTGACCAAAATTTCATAGATCAAGGTAAAACCTAAAGAATAGTTCTAATCTTTGGATTAGTACTACAATTGGTTCAAGCAGTTCTGATATCTGGTGTGTTGACTTTGAATGTGTGCCAAGTATTATTTATGGTATTTCTTTTCTTTGCACAATTAATGCAAATTTAGACAGGTTGTTTTGTACAGTAACATAACAGCCATGGTGCAGTCCTGCCATTGTTTCTGTACCAGACAGTATATTTCTTTCCATATCCTACAGTTTTAGGTCTAAAGAGTGCAAAGCAGACAGTTATATTTTGTTCAATATCCTACAGTTTTAGGTCTAAAGAGTGCAAAGCATGTCACCCTAATACAGAAAAAAGTTGTTCCTGGAAAATATTTTTTTTCTTTGTTTACAAATATTAAACTGAAAATTAAGAAGAAAAAAGTTTCTGGAGCAGCCCTCCTTTTTTTTTTTTTTTTGTATGTGTTATTCCTAATCATCAAAGGTGTTCTTTTGTACTGGAATGTTGCAATGTTCTGTCTCTGCATCAGTACAATTTCCTGCTCTGTCAAAATACCAGATGTTTTATCTGATTATTACTGTCTACTTCTAAGTGGTGCAACTGCAGAAACTTGAATGTTTAAGAACCAAATAACCACAATACTTAAAACAAATTACCAAAACACAAAAGGATGGAAAACTCAAACCATAAGCATTTTTTGCAGGTAGGGCTTGACCACCTGACCTTCCAATGTGGGATTGACTCCACCTCTCAGTGTTATATGTTCTACCTCTGTAGACACATAAATGCAATGAAATGAGACAGCCAATACAAAATTAGAATCCACATCGGCAGGGATTTTTAATGGCAACACTCATTTTCATTTTGATCCTTGGTGTCCTGTGGCTTGTGTTTCTGGTGATCAGAGAAGAGGTACTTGGTAAAATGTAGAGAATCATTTCTGAGTATTCATATTATCATATATAAATAATCGACTATAAATATATTTAATATGCTCTTCTCCAATCATGTAGAATTTGCAGTGAACATAAACTGTTCATGAGAAATAAGGAGACAAAAACAAAATGTAAACTCTGAACAATACATTGTATTTGAAAGACTACAAGACGGTAACTTTCCCAGTTAAATTATAAGGGACTGGAAGACTTATATGGAAAAAATGTAGGATTTCCTGTTTACTGTAGCTAAACAAATGCCTCAACAAATTTAAGAGAATATGGTTTAAGGAAAAGGAGAAAAATATGAAAGAATAGAGTCTGCAATTCAGGGCAAGCGAATTAAAATAAATAAATTAGATATATAGATGATAGAGAGATAGAAAGGTAGATAGATCGATCACTAGATAAATAAAGGATAGATAGATAGATAGATAGATAGATAGATAGATAGATAGATAGATAGATAGATAACATTACAACCCAAAAGCTGGAGCAGCAAGTCATAACACACAGACCCTCTAGAAAGATTATACTTTAACAATTGGGTTGACAGTAAAAATGTGTTTGCCTGCCATTCATCTTACACTGGTCATTAAATTTATAGGTATATCACAAATATTTCAAAATATTTCCAAGCTTATTTCTTACAGTTGCACACAAAAGAAAATGTTCCAAATGAAGCCATCTTGTAACATGTTTTCTCAAAACCAGATCACCTGCCCTGGTAAAGTGATGTAGTGGGATAAAGGCCTGACTATGACACACACAACCCAATCAGTTAGTAGCTCAGGCAGTGGACAAACTGGGTAGAGTAGGGTATGTGTAAATGTCAAACAATGGCCTGTCTGTTCCTAGGGTAGGGACTGATGGTCTTCTGGCTATTTTGCCACAGTCAAGTACAGTCTTGTGGGTGAAACTTCCATAAGCAGAGATATGGGCTTGTCTTACAAATCCAGTAATGGCAGCTCTTATTTACATGTGGCTGGGAGTACTCACATGCAAGGAAAGGGCATAAACAGTCCTAATAGCCATGTGGGTACACATATCACCCATCAAGAGGGTGTGGTTAGGGCTAAAGACAAAAACTCTGCTGAATGTTGAATAGCTAACAGTGGGATTGACCCTTACTATTTGGAGACTGAATAGGCTGATCATGGAGGACGAACATTTGGCAGGAAGTAGAGTGACAAAAATATACAAAAATAGCTATCAAGGAGTTATTAGTACAAATGTACTGTTATTAGGCAAAATATTTCTTTCTCAAACCTTTATTAGGTGATTGTGCTAGTAAAACCAGAAAATGCCCCTGATCCAAATTGACTCTTATTAGGTAACTGTAAAATTGCTAATAAACAAATGTTTTATATTTCAAGTGTTTATAAAAGGTTGATGCGTAAAATTGTATGCATTTTTATTGAAACTCTGCTCTGATTTCTGTTATCACAGTGCCTAATAGACTCTGTCTAACTTTACTAAGTATGATATTGCAGTGGGGCAGCTCGGTCTCTCCACATGTAAAAGGCAGGTTTCAGATTAGGTCCAAGGTGTCTGATATTGAGAAGTGTTACCCATGACAAATGAGGGTTGGCTCAGTAGGCGTCAAACAGTTTAAAATGTAAAAATACTGACTAAAACCCCACACTTATGAGGATGTAGAATCTAAGTGTTATAACCTAGCTTAATCCTGACAGACCATACTAATTATAGAAAGGTATAATGAACATAAGACAACAATTAAGGAACTCTGCAGTCACTAGCAATAGACAAGGTATAATATAGTACAAGGACATACTGAGAAAGAAACATCCTATTCCACTTTCTTTCTCCGTTCTCTTTCTGTGGTCCTGTTTGAGTAGCACTGAAGATTATAAGTAGTACAATATAATGTGCTGCATTTTACAGCTGTATGAGTAATTTACTCAGTCATCATATGAATAGCATCAGGTTCTGAGAAAGTCACTTAAAAAACAAAATTCTTAGTATATTCCTAAAGGAGAAACTGCACACTTTTGTCAATTGCATTTCAGATGGTGAAAATATAACTGACACCAACTGAAATGTCCAAAAAATGTGGTTATTTCACTATGTAAGCTGTACTTTTCACGTTCAGTATAGGAGCCTTATATATCCACATTTGGTTTATTCTGCTCTAGTATGCTTGACCTACATGATCAGAAATAGTAACACAGGTAAGGTTCAACTTTTTCTGTTTGCAATATTGCACTCTTGTCTTTCCTTAACTTTCCGCTAGCTATGTTTTCTACTCTTTTTAACAGTTTACTCAGGTAATAAATAAATACAGTATTACACCAGTGTGTTTAAAACTAAATCATTGTGCATAGGTTTTTAAACATAAAGCAAATATTTAAAGCATCAATCACCTTTAATTCCACTTAACCATCTAGAATAACCATTAGAATGTGAGGAATATAACTGACTGCATGAGCTCACTTTGCAGGTCTACAGAGCCTGAGATGGATGGTTGTTGTTGACAGTTATATTAAAATGATGTTTTGATAGTTCATACTTTGTTCTAATGCCAAATGCTCTGTCAGAATTCTACAAAGTAATGACTGTGTCATGGCCCAAGATATTCTTGCAAACTTTTAGTCTGAACACTGTCAGCAAGACATTTAGAACTCCAGAAATTCTCAACATTTAGAACTTCAGAAATCGAGGCAAGCCAGATTTTCTCTTCTAGGATTGCTTTACTTTGTATAGTCACACAGGAGATATTAAGAGAAATGCAACAGAAATTAAGCTGAAAAGTTTAAATCAAATGCATAAACATCACATAAATAAGTTGTTTGCAATGTGCTTTAAGGCTTCTTAATTTGGCACTAGAAAACAAAGATACTCCAAACCTGTTTTTTTTATTATTGTTTTCATTTAAAAACAGCAATGATTTTTGAAAGTGTTTTTCTCATTTGCATCTTGTTAAACATGTTAAACATGTACATTATTGAAGTCATATGCTTTGGAGTTTGCTTCCAGGAACGCTTTTATTAGCAGTCTGACAGGTGCTGATGGAGAGGACCCATGCAGCAGCTGTGACCTTCACTGTCAAGGACAAAACTTTCTTCATTTGTAACACACCAGCCAAACAAACAACACAGGTTCCAAAACCTGCTTCACTCCAGTGCTCAAAATAAAAGATCATGCTGATAAATGTACAAAGTGTGCATCCTGTTTGTGTAGAAAATGGTACAACTATAACTTGTTACTTTCATATGAAAAAAATGCAATCATTTTATCTTTTACAGATTTTATTTCAACAGATATTGTGCAGAAATAATTCTAGTTGATACAGAGGGATGTATCCGTTATTTTTGTTGTTATTTAAACTGCACATTGATGTAAGGATTATAAGACAAAAATATTAAACAGCCTCTCAAATGGAAAAATAAATATACTTTACTGTATCTAGATTTGCAAATATACTGAAGGGACACATGTGACAATCTTCAATACATTTTCTTCTTCTTCATAAAGAATGGTATGCTAATATTGTTTTATTGTCCATTAAAATGACAGCTTTCATAAAATGGTGCTTTTACTAGCCAAGGAAAATACAAAGCTCTTAATTTGTCCATGGGGCAAATACATCTTGAAATGATCTATTTTATGTTTTCATCTCAAAAAAATGTATTGTGGTCATGTATTAGTATAATCTGTTTCCAAGAAAATGTTTCTGATGATTTACTTTTGAGATATGTAATGGTTAATCTATGCTTCATGCAAACATGGGAAGTTCATGCTGTATCGACAAAACTTGCAAGAAACATTGCTTTTTTACATACTGTATAAAGGTGACACTTGACCATGGACATATACTGATGATTCATGATACAGAAATAACATTTACTGGATACCAGCTGCATGCAGTTCAGAAATATATGAACCTCTCACTGTGCATTTCAACAATTTTGTGACTCAAACCCCCCCCCCCCCCCAAAGGGAACTGTTATCAGGAAATTTACAGCAGAAGAAGGCCAGTACCAAATCACATCAAATCAGTTTACTGATGAACCCTAAGCCTGTGCTAATTATGAAACTTTGACATAAAATGTTTTAATATGTAAGAATAAAAATAAAAGACTACACTGCAAATACGTGTGCCAAAATAATTAAAATCATAGGAACTTTACTTAAAAAGAATTGCAGAGCTGATAGCAATAAACTGTGAAAGTAATATGGTGCTTGTAAAAATAAATTCAAACACCTTCTTAATAGATCCGGGGAGTTTGGAGAACTTACAGTCAGTGAATTCAGGAAGAATGGAAACAATAAGAATTTATTACAGAATGTTCCAAATATTACCTGGATTTATTAACCTTTCCCAGTGAATGGATGAAATGCCTGACACTCCATGAATGCCTTTTTACATAGGTGTGATCCATTCTATATACTTAATGCACTTGTTTTTGTCAAGCAGTTTGATCCATTCTATGTAGTTAATATAATTTTTTGTCAAGCATGCTATCCAGCTGGGTGGAGGCCCATTTTCAGTGAGGGCCCAAATAAAGGTCAAACTAAAATCTCAGGACACAGAGTCCAACATGTTAACCAAGTATAAAATGATGTTGTCATGACATGGAGCTGGTGTTAATTGAATAGCCATGTGACTGACTTGATGGGAACTAGTCTTTAAAAATTTTAGTATGACATCTAAGCTCCCTTCTTGTAATAACAAGGAAAATAAATGTTCCAGAGAGAAGAAGTTTTTCTAAAAACACTCACAGAAAATAATTGTAGTGGAAATATGCATATAATGACAACTATAGGGTCAAGTAAATGATCTTGTAGAAACTTAGAATAGTCACTAGAAGAGGCAACATCCTGGGTCCTGTCCTTACTCATATGTAGACACCTTGCACCATTCCGGGCGTATCTTCATCTCTTGTTAGCTCTGACCATAAAACCATCTTCTTGAAAATAAAACTGAAAGTAGATACACCTAGGGTACCTTTAGAACTTTTTCAAAAACAAACTACCTACTTGAAAGTGAAGCATTGGCAACCTTTAGATCCCCAACCAACCCAGTTAACTCCACTGGATATGGGGAAACATGCACCACTACTGCATGCCAGCAAATAAACTGATACACTGATGCAGCTGTGCCCTGTAGGGAAAAAAGGTAGGGCAAACCTCTAAGACAAACCCTTTTGGTGGAACCATAATATCAACAAACTTTACAATAAAAGGAAGATAATTTTGACCAAAAGTAGCTCCCAGAATGATAGACACCTCATCATTGAATTAAACAACTCAGGCATTTAATAAAACCAATCAGTACAAAGATTGAAGCTAAAGAAGCTGTCTAAGCCAATCACACTGCCTTTTAAGTCCCAGAAGCACAATACAGTAATAAGCCAAGATGATTATGAACAATGTTACTTACACAGAAAGCGAAGATATAGCTAACATACTTGCCAATAAATTCAGTGCAAACTTTACCCCTCTCTCCCCTCCATCTATACCACAAGATGTACCCAAAACAAACTCACCCCCAGCTATCACACAAGATCAAGTCCTGAAACTTCAATCAAAAGCTAAAAATGCTGCATTGATGGTCCCTGACAATATCACTAGACACATCTGAAATGGCGTGAAGCATGGTTTAGCCATCCTCTAATTACACTGGTGAATCTCAGCCTCTTTACAGGTTCTGTACAAAGTGATTAGAAAATAGCTACAGTCATGCAGTGCATAAGGAAGGCCTAGGCAAGGACAAATCCGCAAGTCTGACCATCCTCATATTAAAAGCCATGGAAAGACTTATAACAGAACTAATCAATAAGGACATATAGAAACTTCAAACACTGGTTCCCTTCTCACCATGGATTTATAAGATAATGTCATACTTACTCATCTTGGGAGACTTCTTTTGAAAGGACACCAAATCAACAGATGAAGGTAAAAAGGTACACACTGTTTACCTTGACCTGACCAAGGCCTTTGGCACAATCCCTCACTATGCCAAAATAAATAAATGAAGTCATTCACTCCAATGGAGCTCAGGACGTTTGCACTGTAACTTCCAATGGGTAGAGCCTAAGCCTTTCGACAGAATCAAATTATGTCCTCACATTTCAAACAAATGTTCATATCTCTGGAACCATAGAGGTTATGAAAGAAGTATAAATAAACTCTTCAGCACAAACTATTTTTATAGTAGTAGTATTCTTTAGAGCAAAATAAAGTAATCTCCAGCAGGTAAACCAGTACCGTTGTAGCTAACAAACGACAAAACAAATCAAAGCAACAGTAAAGCGAAGCATAACTCCAGATACCATCCAATAAAATAAATACAAATGTTTTATTGTAAGGTTAGAGCTTTCACCACTAATGTGGCTTCATCAGACCATCAACATAAACTAAAAAGACAAATTATTACATTTAAATACTTACATAAAATGCTTAACTTTTTCAAAAGCTAATCTGTTCACTATTGGGCTGACTGTGCATGTGCACTTAGGATGAATGACTTCAGCTATACTAGTTGAACAGTTTAAAGTCACAATACACCTTTCAAATAAAATGCTAATATATATATTAAATATTAATTTAACAATTCAATGTTGCCCATAATTATAAAAGCATAACTCATCAGCATGGGCTACATATTGAAAATAATACAAAACTATTAAATTCATCTAAACACACAGACATTTCATACTCACTCTTAAATGGCAAGAGATAAATCTTATGGCCATATTGACAGCTACCACTAAAAAGTTACTAAAATTATGCCAATGCAAATCCTAATATATAAATAAATAAATATACTAAATAAATAAATGAAGTCATTCACTCCAATGGAGCTCAGGACGTTTGCACTGTAACTTCCAATGGGTAGAGCCTAAGCCTTTGGACAGAATCAAATTATGTCCTCACATTTCAAACAAATAAATAAATAAACTTCTAAATGGTAAATATTTATTTTGGCATAGTGAGGGATTGTGCCAAAGGCCTTGGTCAGGTCAAGGTAAACAGTGTGTACCTTTTTACCTTTAGAAGTTTATTTATTTGTTTGAAATGTGAGGACATAATTTGATTCTGTCGAAAGGCTTAGGCTCTACTGGCATTGGCATAAATAAACTTCTAAAACCTGGACATTCTCCTACTCCTACTCCTACAGGATTAAACCCTAACTCCTCTATTCAAATCCCAGACGCCTTTAATAACTACTTTACAGAAGCTATTCTAACCCTAGCCAACTCACTACCAACACCCATTGCCTCCCCACATAATAACTCACCAGCCTCTACTAATGCCTTTCAAATCCAACCTGTCTCATCATCTATCATATATAAGCTTTTATTAAAACTAAAGCCTTGCACCCCATCTGCTGACAAACTCCCATCCGAATTCTTACAAATAGCTGCAAAAGCTATTTATCTCCCAATATCTATACTAATAAATAGGACCATCTCTGAAAGGAAAATCCCTTCAATTTGGAAAATTTCTCACATAATTCCCCTTCATAAAGGTGGCCCTTCCTCTGAAATATCCAACTATCGCCCTATTGCCTTACTCTCCCCATTAGCGAAAATAATGGAAAGGTGCATACACAAACAACTTCTTGACTACCTTCTTCAAAACAAACTTCTAGCCGACTGTCAACATGGTTTCAGGCCCCACCACAGTACTACAACTGCCCTACTTTCCTTTGCTGACTCTATCAATAAAAATCTAAATATTAACCAATTCTCTTCTGCACTATTTATAGACCTATCAAAAGCCTTTGATATGGTTGACCATAACATACTTCTAGAAAAACTTAACATGCTCTCTCTAAGCTCAAATTCTTTACAGTGGTTTAGAAGCTATCTCGAAAACAGGCAACAAGCAGTGCTTTGGGAAAATAACATATCATCCTTACTCCCAGTAAATATTGGAGTTCCCCAAGGCTCCATCCTTGGACCCCTTCTTTTCTCATTATTTATCAATGATCTTTATTTGAATGTGCCACAAGCGACCTGCATCCAGTATGCAGATGACACAACACTGATCTGCTCAGCTACAGATGTTCCCTCTCTCCAGTCCATCACCCAAACAACCTTCCATAATGTTGAAATATGGTTTATGCAGCACTGCCTCCTCCTTAACCCCAAAAAAAACAAAGCTACTTCTCTTTACTCCTACAAATAAATCTCCTACACCTTTCTTCACTATCTCCTCTAATAATGCCACCTGTATTAACCCTGATAATACCACTCGACTATTAGGTGTAACCATTAATAACCATCTGAACTTTGAGGAACAAATTAACACTTCTATTAAAGCTGTTAATAAAAAAATTGGGACACTCTATAGAATTAAATCCTTCCTTAACCCAGCAGCCAGAAAAACTATTGCACAGACCCACCTGCTTTCCACCCTTTTTTATGCTTCAGCTATATTTACCACACTTTCTAAAAATAACATCAACAAACTCTCTACCTGTTATAACAGTATAGCTAGATTCATTAATGCCACACCCCTCAGAACTCACCACTGTCACAACCTTAAACAACTAAACTGGCTAGAACTAAAGAACCACCTATTGTACCAACAATTACTCATCATTCACAAAACTCTTCATTTCCCCGAAAATACTCCCAGCCTAGCATACCTCATTTCTCCATATAAGAACCTAACCACACTTCGTTCTGCAAATAAGTTCCTAGTATCCATAACTAAATCATATAATAAAGCTGGGGATGCATTATTTTCTAATTCCATAGGTAAACAATGGAATCAACTCCCTCATAATATAACTAGTCTGGAGTCTACCTCTATTCAAAAAACAAATCAAAGAACATCTTATTTCACATTGGCTATGTCCCTGTACCAATCCCGACTGAAACAAATTCTCAATACAACTAAATTTTTGTCCCCCCTCTGAGCCCCTGCCTGATGCCTTCTGGAGATGAGATTTAATCTTAAGTTATGCCTTAAATTATTATATCCTTAGTATTCACTTCTTTTTATGTTACTTGTAGAACAAGACTTGTACGTTTTTAAATGTTTTTGTTATCCTCTCTTGTAGTAGAAGACTGATAAGTTTCTCAAATGTTATTGCTTTGCCTCTCTTGTACCATTTAGAAATCTATGTAGAAAAAATCTTTTTTGTTTATTGTTATAAATTTTTGCTTTATTCTTATTCATTACTGTAATTTTAACTGTACTGGAGCTTTTCTCCCCAGGCCTCTACTGTAAACGGATATATGTCCAGCTAGACTAGCCCGGTCAACAAATGTAAAATAAATAAATAATATGCACTTATAGAATCCAAATAAAAACTCTTCCGGGTTATAGTGATGGTGTGATAGTTTTATATAAATATACAAAAGTACATACATTTTCGCTGCATGCTAATGTTTTTCAGACCAAAACACCTGTCGGAACATATCTATTCTCATATTTCACCCACTAAAGTTGTAAATCAGTATCCGTTATAACAGTTACTAATAATTTCACTATAACCATATTTAAATGTATTAATTATGGTATTATAAACACACATAAATAAATGTTAATCAAGCTGTCATCAGAAGTTGGCAGCAAACACAATATGTCTACGAAAGGCCAGCATTAGAATGAAAAATTATATATATATATATATATGTATATATATATATATATATATATATAATGCTCATTTCGGCAACTTATACAAATAGACTACAGCAATGTTGGACTACTCTTAAATTAACCTAGCTGCCCCACACATCCAAATGTGGCGGCAAACACAAAATACCTACTAAAAACCAAAGATGCAATGAATATTGTCCACATCAGCAATTTCGCTATAACCATATTTATTTATTTTATTTATTTATTTTACATTTGTTTACTGGGAAAGTCCGACTGGACACAGGTCCATTTTCAGCGGAGGCCCATGGAGAAAAGCTCCACATTACAATACATTACATGAGGGTAAAAAGAAGTAGAACATACATACATATGGCGTATATACACATCAGGACAACATGCTAGTGATTCACAAACATACATATGGCATATATACACACAACAGGACATCATGCTAGTGATTAACATTTCTTACAGTAGACAATCAGAGGTGCATTTCTTTTACTTTTGCAGTTATAAGTTTTGTAAGGTAAATGTACACGGGTTTGGAAGCTTTCAGGGGAGAAACTGTTTATACATCACTGTACCCTGACAAATTCTCTTGGTATGGATTAGCCTGATATGTGGCATGAGCATAGCCAGTTAATTAGATGGTGGGTTTTCAGGAGTTTTTGAATTGACTAAAGGAGGTGGTAGAAGTAATTTGGCTTGGTAGTGTGTTCCAGGTTTTGACAATGGTGTTGCAGAAATGAACTTACCAGCTTCTTTATTATGTTTGATGACAGTTATGAGGTTCTGGTTACTAGATCTTAATGCTGTAGAGGGAATGTGGGGCTGAATTAGGTGCTGAAGTGCTGGGGTTTTCTCAGGAACGTAGTAGAGTTTGTGTGCTATAGAGAGTTGATTGAGTAGAAGTATATGACGCAACTCAAGCAAGTTGAGTTGTTTAAGGCATAGACAGTGGTGGGACCTATATGAGGCTTCAGTAACAAACTTGTCAATCTTGTTGTAGCAAGATTCCATTTTATTTAAATCAGATTGGCGGAGATTGGTCAAGATGGGAGAGGCATTTAGGAGGGTGGATAGAAGATGAGTCCTTGTGATGGTTATTCTGGTACATTTTGTCATAAACAGTTTGTTCCTGTAGAGGAGTCCAAGTTTTTTATTAACTTTCTTAATGGTTTGTGCTGTGTGGATGTCGAACCTCAGGTTATTGTCTATTTCTATGCCTAACAGTTTAGTGTGTGTGGTTGGATTGATTTGAATGTTTTCTTTGGAGTTAATGGTGAAATTATTATTAGTGGAAGAGCTCTGCCAGGGCTGAAAGTAATTCGTTTTTTTTTTTTTTGGGATTAAGAAAAAGTTTGATGTTAGTGAACCAAGTTTCGGATGGGGTGAAGTTATTTTGGGTAAGGGTTTGCAGTTCACTAAGGGTAGGGGCAGCACATATGAGGGTGGTGTCATCTGCATATTGTACTATTGAGGCAGTGGGAGAGGATGAAGAGATCTGATTAGTAAATAGAGAGAATGGCAATGGGCCAAGGATGGATCCTTGAGGGACTCCTATGGTTACTGGTAAAAAGGGGGACAATTGGTCCTGCCATATGGCTGCTTGCTGACGGGCAGATAAGTAGCTGTTGAACCATGATATAGAGGAGGGACTTATATTTAGGGTGGATAGGGTATCAAGAAGCAGACTGTGGTTTACCATGTCAAAGGCTTTTAATAGGTCTAAGAATATGAAAGAAACAAATAGACCTTTGTTTCTGTGGTGGTTAACTATGTTAGTGAATGATGGAAGTGCTGTTGTGGTGCTATGGGAAATTCTAAAGCCATGCTGGGATATGGAGAGTAGGTTGTTATTCTGGAGGTACTGTATTAGTTGAGTATGAAAAACTCTTTCTAATATTTTGGATAACGGTGATACTATTGCTATTGGGTGATAGTTGGTGAGCTCTAAGGAGTTGCCTCCTTTGTGCAGTGGAATTATATATGATGTTTTCCATGAGGTGGGGACTTTGCATTCTGAGAGAGGTCTGTTTATGAGAATAGAGACAGGCTAGACTATAGCTTCAGCTGAGATCTGAAGGCAGTCTGCTTGCAGCTTATCAGCTGCTAGAGTGGTTGGTTTAAGTTTACCAAGGAGTTTAGATATTGATTTGGTGGATACAGAGGGGAAGTGAAAACTGGGGCTATTGTTTTGTATATTGGGGTAGTTATTGATGCTAGTACTATTCTGGGCATTGGCAAGTGTCCTGCCTGTTTCAGTAAAGAATTTCTTAAACTGAGTAGGAATGTTTTCATGGTTATTTGGAAGCACAGGGGTTGGAGTCGTGGACTTTCCTGGATGCAGTATACCATTTATTGTGGCCCAGAATTTTTGTGGGTTGTGAGCATATTTTTCTTGCATGCTTGTATAGTAGCTGGACTTGTCTAGTTTCATTTTTTTTTTTGGCTTTGTTACGGAGCTCTACATAGTTTTGTCTCAAAGTAAAGGTTTTGTTTTTCTGGTATTGAATCTAGACCTTGTCCCTTTCTTTCATTATAGTTTTAGTATCTTTTCTTAGCCATGGGGCATAGTTAGTTTTTATTCTAATGGTTTTAAGAGGTGCATGATGGTTTAAGATTTTTATGAAGGTTGTGTTAAAGTACTCGATGGCATCGTCTAGAGGTAGATGTTTTACGGGGGTCCAGTTACAGCTTTTTAGAGTATTGATGAGATTAGCAGTTATAAAGGTTTTTTTTGTTTCTAACTACTCGGAGGATAGGTTGTTTGATGGTTTGGGATCTGCTCCGAATTAGGTAGGTTGGATAATGGTCACTTAGGGTATCTGGAAGACAACCAGATTGCTGTGCAAGAGCGGGGTCAGATACCAGGATCAAGTCTAAGATGGACAGGCGTTTGGAAGTTTTGTCAATTCGAGTGGGTGTGGTTATAGTTTGGGTAAACCTGTGGAGGTTTATGAAGGCAGAGAGGTTATGGCTGGAGCAGTGAAGCCAGTCAATATTGAAGTCTCCTAAAAGTATGGTTTAATGTGGAAGGGAGTTGGAGGTTCATTTAAGCAGGCTTTTCATCACAGTGATGTTATTGCCTGGTGGTATATAGCCACCTGCAATAATTATATGTTTGTTGGAACTTATTTTTAATTTGGCAAGGATTAATTCTACATCTTTGAACTCATGGGTATTGTAATCTAGTTGTTCTAAGATAAGATGATTTGGAATAATATTGCAACACCTCCACCCTATTTCTCTGATCTGTCTCTTCAGATAATGTTGTAACCCAGGGCAGTAATCTCATTATTGTGATGTTGCGGTTTGAGCCATGTTTCAGTTAACACAGCGATGTTGGGTTTGTATAGAGCTAGTAGGGCATGAAGGTCATGAATTTTGTTAAGTATACTTCTTACATTAATGTTTAAGAAGAGGACAGCTGAGGTAGGTTTGTGGTGTAGGGGATTTAGCTGATTTAAGTTTGGGTTGATTGATGTTTTGGGTCCTGGATTGGGATGTATATCACCACTGCCAGTGAGTTTATGGAGTAGGTGTAGATGGAGTTTGGGCAATTTGTGAATTATTTTAGTTTGTCTTTCAGAAGAGAGTGGTTTAGTTTTGATTTTCAGTTTAATGCACAAGTAAGAGAAGGGTAGGGGGAGGTAAGATCACATGGCGATATAGGAACATTTTTTAGTTTGGTGGTGGTGGCTGTGGAATCCGTTTGCCAAGGGGATGAGGTGTGGTTATGAAGCTGAGTGTGGTAGGAGGACAGGATGGAAAGTAGGAGTAGGGTGTAGATTATTAATGGGTAGAATGATGTTTTTAGTAGTTGGGTTAGATATGTGTAACCCATGTTATCTAGTTTCAGAAAGAATGTGTTACATACAAGGGTACTATCTATGAATGAGTGAGACTGGTGTTGTATTAAAGGTGCAGTATTAGGTGTATGTAGAAGTTTGTTGTTAAGAGGGGTAAGAGATTTGAAGTGATAGGTGGATGAGACTGTAAGACTTGCTAATGGGAGATGTCTGTAGCTACAAGTTGAAGTGATGTTAGGGACTTAGGAGCTATATAAGCATCAGGAAATGCTGGATATACAGCTACAGAAAAGTGATGGAGAGTATGGCCAGTGCAAGAGCTATCATTTTATGTGTTAGGGAGCTGCAGCATGGCCAGGACGTATTAGTCAGGTAATTGGTATCCTCTAGTTAAGAGAGCGCAGCAGAGATAGTGAGTTAGTAAATATGGGGGGGGGGGATACTTGCTACTTTATCTGTAATGATGTTCTGGACTATGGATAAGATGAATGGGAATTATATATTGTAAATTTATTCATACTATGTTCAGATATGCATATTTACTGCAGTTAAAAATATTAATTATAAGTAATAGTTAATGGTTATAGGGTGGTGTATACAGAGAGGTGGTGGAGAAGGTAGAGTCTATGTTGGAGTCAGGAAGTAGGCTAGAGTGTTTGTATGGAACAGGAAGAGGAGGAGTGTTTGCGTAGGAGGAAACAGGTGGTTAGGTATAAAGGAAATTATATGAGGGTGGGTGAGATTGGGGGTGGGAGGTGAGCAAAGTGAGCCAGAGTGTAGTGAGGGCGAACGGAGTGGGGCTGAACCCACAGCAACTGTAGGAAACAATCAATACCTTAACATAAAACAAATTATCAACAGTGAAACGGATGAAAGAGGTGGGGGTGGGCTGAGAGGAAGAAGGTTTGCAGCTGTTGCCCCTGGGGAATGCACTCTAGCTGACTGTAACAGATTTTAGCAAGGCATATCAGTAGTCACAAATGCTAGCACCTACACTATACTAGTGGCAACAAAGTTCCTGGAGTTAAACATGGGGCTACAGTCTATTTTTGGATGATTGCTGGTTAGAGTTTTCTTTGCTTTTAGCTGGAGTGAGAGGACTCCTTGCTCACACAAAAGTGTGGGGGGCGGGCAAAGTGATCAGGTGCACAGTGGTTCTAAATGTTGCAAAGAAGACAAAAGGAAAGAATGCAAAACTAAAAGCACTAAAATAAGGACATCAGAATAAGCATAGCCATCATAAATATTGTACAGGAAGCAGAGCAAGTGAACATAGTCTATTAGAAGTCATCAAAAGAAATACAATCGGACTCTGCAACCAGTCTTATTCTGCCGCAGTCAGTATAACTAGTTAGAATATTTTATTACCAGACAATATTTAAATATATTAATAATGGTATTATAAACACACATAAATAAATGTTATTCAAGCTGTCACTAGAAGATGGCAGCAAATGCAATATGTCTATGAAAAGTCACCATTAGAATGGAATGGAAAATAATATATATATATATATATATATATATATATATATATATATATATATATATATATCAAATGTTAATTTCGGCAACTTATACAGATAGACTACAGCAATGTTGGACTACATTTTAATATATATTAACTGATCTGTCGCAAAAGTGGCGGCAAACATAAAAAACCTACTAAGAACCTGAACTAAAGATGCAATGAATATTGTCCACATCAGTAAAACAACATTTTTCAAAATATCAGGATGTATTCACTAGCACTACATGCTGTTATTATTCAAACCACTCAGCATATGGCAGTAAACACACACTAAAAGTAGAAAGCAATATTCATCAAACAACTGTTAATAAAGTAGTTTAAACAAAATGTATTCACAATGTTACTAACATAGGGCTAAAAATAGCAGAAATAGCCATTACTTATTAATATTATTCCTTCTACCCGTTAATAAGCAATTATATTAACTAACAACAGGAACTAGAATCCATGTAAAAACCAATAGAGCAAAGGCTAGTATCCATCATATAACACATACTATACAAATACATAGCAGTGTTTCCCTTATAATAAAGCCAGACTAGAACTTAAAATAATTATAATAATAGCTACAATGCCTGCATGCCATTTATCTCATCATCCAAGCTATAACCATGATCAAAATGTATATGCTAAGAGCAAAAATCAATTATACACTTAATAGTGTATAAAAAAATCTGTAGCTATAGTCACTACACATAAAATTTAAAAATATATTAAGGGTTAACAAAGATATTATATTGCCTTATAGTATTCAAATTCATATAATCAGTACATGACTTACTAAATACAATTAAAATGAGATGAAAAGTTCTGACACATGTACTCAACAATCCTTTATATCACCTATTTAGCAAAGACCAGAACCATTACACAACTAAATACCTATTCCAAATTAAATAGCAATTTTTATATCTAAACTAACATATATATTGATTATTAATAGCAATATCATATGGCTAATATCAGGGAATAATATGATCATACATTCTGCATGTGACATCTTCTTTATAAAACAATTAATCAAATGGCAGCATCATAACTTACTAATCGATAAAAAAGGTACTGCAGTCATGTCATATGCAGTGTATTTAATTAGCATAAACCAAAAATAGTGACTCATATAATCAACCACCATAGGAGCAGTGCTTAAATATATCACAAATAAATAAATCCATATGTCGGTGTAAAATTGCAACCTATACCCCATATCATTTCATATAAAACAACTTCTTAGGTAGCCCTCGTGCTTTCAAGACACATTTCATAGAAAGTTTCCCATTTAATCCTCCCCTTTCCCTGCTCTCAGTTTTAATACCCACCTTAGCTCACTATTTTCAATTAGGTTCCTAATATTACCTGCCCTCGGTCCAGGGATAATTTGTTCTAGTCCCATAAACTTGAAATCATGATTTCTGCTACTCACTTCATTGTATCTGGATAGTGCACTGACTGAATCCCTATTTCTTAAACTATTAACATGTTCTCTTATTCATTCCCTAAATGTTCTATTGGCTTACCCTACATAAAAATATAAACAGCAATCGCATTGTGCTAAATAAATTATGTTCCTACTGTTACAATTGATTCCAGTTCCTACTTTATATAACGCCCCTGTATCAGGGTGAATAAATTGGTCAGTTTGTTTAATAAATTGACATACATTACAGTGACCACATTTACATGTCGCTATCATCATTTCTGTTCTAGATACTATGCCTTCCATAGGGTAACATAACATTCTTTTAAGATTTTTTCCTATTCATAAAACAGAAACTAGGATATTCCCATACTATTTCTTTAATCCGGCTATCAGTCATAAGTAGTGGCCAGTGCTTATAGAAAACCTCTTTTACCCTATTAACATCACTAGTGTATGGTATGGATAAATTAACTTTCTTATATGTGTATTATCAACTACAACTGCAGTGGTGGTGCTGCGGTAGCATTGTCGTCTCACAGTAAGACGTTGTCCTGTTCGATTCCCAGCTAAAGCGTCTTCTGTGTGGAGACATTCGTGAATGGGCGTACCTTCGTTTGAAGGTTGTGCGTCAGGGCTGGCAACTCAGCATGTAAAAGTCTACTGCCAATCATTAGCAGACCGGAGTTCTGCTGTGGCGACCCCTAACCAGGAAAAGCCACAAGACACAACATGTGTATTATCAACTACATTATGTTGAGCCTCAATATTTGACCGAGCAGAAAAATATGGTTTGGCTGTATTGGGTCTCATTATTCTAACTTCATCCAACATTGGAACTACTTCTTTCTCCTTATAACCACATTGGTATACATTATTTTCCAACTGGGTAAGGCCTTCTTCAAAAGTATGCTTTTTATTACTGAAATGTGAGACTCTCATCCCTTGTCCTTTTACATTTTTGAATGTCCATTTAGGGTGCATGCTTGACCTATGTAAAAGCATGTTTCTATGGCAATACTTACAGTACACCTTGGTCTCAAAGAGACCATCTTCTGTTATAGACACAAAAGTGGTCAAAAATGCTATCCCTTCTGTTGAATAATTTACTTCAAACTTAAGAAAACTAGTTGTCCGTTCTATCGTTTGTACAAATGTATGTAACAGGGGTAAAGGCCCTGTCCAAATAAAAAAGATGCCATCTACAAAACGACAATAGAATCTCACATTATTCTTATACAGATCAAGTGGAAACATACTTTCAGTCTCCCATTGAGCCATGACCGCACTGGTGTAGCTATTGGCACAACATGTGCCCATAGCTATGCCTTCACATTGCAGATAGTAAGTACCATCAAATACAAAAACATTATGTTTTAAGACTATTTCCATGAACCTACATATAACGTCTATTAATGTTCCTCCATATCCACTCTTGTCTATGAGAAAATCCCTCAGTAGACTTCCCCCTTCCAAATTCGGAATTGAGGTAAATAAAGAGGCTACAGCAAGAGTTACCAAATACCAAATAATTACTCTGTTGTAGCTCAACATTAAATTCAAATAAGCTTTCTAAAAATTGCTTAGAGTCTTTTAGTACTACATCAACTTTATCTAAGATAGGCCTAACCTACCTTTCAACAAATATGGAGAAGGGTTCGGTTAGCCACCCTCTGCCTGCTACTATAGGCCTAAAGGGTAGCTTATTTTAGGTTGCCCTTGAAAAGATGGAATCAGAGGATTTTCAACTGTAAGAAGTTGTACTAGCTCTAGTAAAAATCTATACCTTACCATATAGTCATTCATCTTAATTTTTATCAACTGTTGCATGTCTTGTATATTACCATTAGTTATAATCTTATATATTTTGTCATTCAAAATCATTGAGTAAAGTGAATCGAAATAAAAATCTCTATTCATAACCACAGTCATGCCTTCTTTGTCTGCGGGCCTAATAACTAACAGTGTATCTTCTTTTAAATTTGTCAAAGCTGCTTTCTCCTGTTGTGTTAAATTGACATACCTATTACTTTTTGTTCTATTACCTAATGTACTATAGAGTTCATCTTCACATATTTTCCCAAATGCTTCTAGAACTGGATGGGTAACAGGCATGAAATTACTCAATTTCTTAAAATTCTCAATATGTCTAGGTATATCTGTAGGAAATGTCAGCTTCAACATCACATTCCTTAGAAAAAGCTTTAAGTCTATTAAAGTATCTGGCAGATCTACCATCTGCTCCGGAATAAACAAAAGGCCTTTCTGTAAAATCGAAATTTCTGCTTCAGTTAATCGTTTGTGTGATATATTCCAAACTATGGTTTGATTTGGTTCTGATGCCACATCTTTTTCAGTGTGGGATAATCTGTATTGTCCAGTTGTTCCTTCCTTTTCATTCTGCCTCGACTCCGGGATCGAAATTGTTGTCGCCCTCTCTTCTGTCGAATAGGTAGTGGAAAAAACGAATAGGCTTGTGCTGCATTTTGTGTAATTTCTTTTCTCCTTACCACTGCTTGTCCAGGTGGTAGTTTATTTTGTGTTATGGGACCTAACTGACTTATACATGCAGCATCTGCATACAACTCTAAGCAATTTTTAGAAAGCTTATTTGAATTTAATGTTCAGCTACAACAGAGTAATTACTTGTATTTGGTAACTCTTGATGTAGCCTCTTTATTTACCTCAATTCCGAATTTGGAAGGGATAAGTCTATTGAGGGATTTTCTTATAGACAAGCATAGATATGGAGTAACATTAATAGACATTATATGTAGGTTCATGGAAATAGTCTTAAAACATAATGGGCCGGATTCACAAAACCTCCGTGTAAGACTTAATATGTCTTACTCGGAGGCTGCAGTTGAATGGTATGACATCAGCGTGCCATGAATATTCATGAGGGCATGCTGACTCATTTGTAACTCTTACACGGACTGAGTAGGCAAGCAGTGGGTGTGTCCGATTGCTGAGCAGTCTAAAAGTCCACGCCCCTGCAAGGTATTAAAAAGCATAATGTCAATAGACAAGAGCAAGTCTGCTCAAATGTACTTGCACCCAACACCACACTCCCTGACACTGTAAACCCCCATCAGAGTTATAAAATGGAAAAAATTAATTTTTTTTTTAAATCCACGATATAGCTGCCTGTATTTGCGTTTGTTTGCATGGGTGTACCCATAGCTTAACCAAAGTTAGCAATTGTGACATTGAAGAGCATATAAGAACTACTTATGCAAATTAATCCAAATAGCAATAGCGTAATGGTAGAGCGTATGCACAAAGAGAAGGCATTCACGGTTCGAGTCCCAGCACTCCCCTTCTTATTTATGTTTTAAATCAGTATTTGAAATAATACCAGACAAATATGATTAAAATTTTATTAAAAGCAGTGACATGGCCAATGTATCAGCGAACAAAATATATATTTTTAAAAGAACCAGATATAAAATAGCCTGCCATTAAGCAACGTTTTACACAGCTAAACACAGATGCCCATAGTTTAATAGCACTATACCCATGTAAACAGAGGTGCCCATAGGTTAATAGCACTTTATCCAGCTAAACAGAGTTGCCCATAGTATAATAGCGCTTTACCCAGTGCAATAGAGTTGCCCAACATTTAAAAACGTTTTACCCAGCGCAATGTGTTTGCGTGGATGTGCGTGCCGTGCCAACCAGGGCACCATAGGGCACAGGGGAGCAACGTAGAGCTAAGTTGCTTAAACACAGCCACACCCCCTAGCCTGTCTAGACATTATTAAAATAAAAGAAAGACAAGGTTTGAACGCAGGACCCTTTGCGTCATAATCAAAGTACAGAACCACTAAGCCATGACAACATAGGGGAAAATGCCACTATTAACATACATAAACTTAGGAATGGTAGTTTAACCATTACTAAGCAGGACTGTAGTCAGCCGAGAATTTTACAAAATGGCCAATCAGAAAAAAGTGCAGGAAATGTGGCATATTTAAGCCCCACAGGCGGGAATACACACTATAACTGATTGTAGCTCACATCTGTGGTCAGAATGTCTGGTGTTGGAGAGGGAGTGCGCTTCCGAGTGCAGAAATGGGGCAACGAGGAGTCCAAATACAAGGTTTGGCTCCTAGTCCACCATCACGAGGCAAGACTCCTGCAGGGCCAGTCCCAAGGGATGGAATACAAGGCAGAGGCTTGGAACCGGTTAGCTCGTGACCTCACCAGTGCCACAGGTGTTCCCCGGACTGGTGAGCAGGTCCGTCACCACCATGCAGACCCGAAGAGACGAAAGGAGGACCGCCTGAACCAGTGGATACAGGAGGCCCGTGGGATGCGGGATACCCCACAACTGAGTATGTAGCCATGGAATGCAGTATGTAAGGATTTAAAATGGAGTATGTATAATGGATAGGTATGTCTCAATATCCCTTCATTTACGTTACAGCTGCAGGTGACAGTGTTATGAATCAGCAAGCCTATGCTGATAAGCTGCTAAGGCTGCACCGCCAGGCAGGTTAGTGATTATTCTGCATGTATTGTTATATAAAATATGGGAGAGAGCATGAAAGAAAGTGTTGTAGTCCAATAATACAGCCATAAAATGGACTGAATAAGCCCTCTGCATGTACTGTCAGATAAAAACGTTAGAGAGGCAGAAAAAGAGTGTAGTAACCCATTTAGAAAGGTAACAAATGTCTGGAATAATATCTCTGCAGGCACTGCCATATAAAATAATACGTGAGTGAGCCTGAAAAAATAGTGTGCTAACCTATTAATAAAGGTATAATATGTCGTGAACATGTCTGCCATATATACTGTTAAAACAAATAAAGGAGTGAACCTGTGGAAAAGTGTGTAATGTCATTAATAAAGGTCTAAAACCCAGAGTGTGTCTGTTTCACTTAGTATGAAATGTTGTTGTACCCTTGCATTATACAAATAGTAATGTGTTAGAAAGTGCTGGCAACCCAGAGTTCTGCAGTCCCATCTAAAGTGGGCGATGGAAGTGCTAGTAGCTGTGAAGTAAATATACAGTCCTCAACAGTCAGTTACTGGCTGGCATGCATAAGTAAATCTGGCACACGAGTAGCATGCAAATATGTTCCCCAGAAATGTAAGTGTGCTTCAATAAATGCAGGGTTCTGTACAATTAATAGTGAAAATGTCATGTGAAACATCCAGATATGTAGATAAAGAAATATAAATGCAACCATGAAATATGTAGCAGTAACATCTGCATCCTGGGCAGTTAGTATGTGAGATATAGGTTGAGTATAGATTGAACTAGCCAAACCCATTACACAACCTAATGCATGGTGGCAAGTGTAATAATACATGTAGGGAATGTACACCTGCAGTCACTAGGAATGTAGTGTAGAGTAAAAGTGTTTATAAGATGTTTAAGGGAGGTTTTTTCTACACCCTACTGTTTGTGCATAAACCATGCAATTCCGCACCTCAATGGGTATGTGTAATCTTAAATATTTGTCGGGCTATATGTCCTATTGTTCCATAAATATTTGCACTCATGTTGATCCAAGTGCCCTGTTTAAACATCATGTCCACGGTGGCCTGTTGCTACCAATAATCCCTGCATGTGGTTGGAATAACCACTGTTGTTCAATATATGCATGTGTTATGGTTGCTGTTCAGCTGTTGGAACTGTGGTGTGTTGGGTTAATGGGAATATTACTGCATGCTGTTACAACTAATCTGGAATGCTGTTGTTTATGTTGTAATGAAACACACAGAATCACAGAACGTATGGAAAGGCTGGTCCCAGCGGACCCACCTGTCCCTCCTCAGTTGGCAAGAGCACCTGGCACCAGTGGCTCTGGTGCCCAGCCCGGACTCCCCTCCTCCGTTGGTCCTGTGCCACCTTCATGTGGAAGCGCTGCAGGGGATGGGGCTCGTCCCTCCGTGCAAGCTTGGGTGGAGAAGAGCCGCCCGTCACCCTTCGAAGGGTCCGGATTGTGGTGCGTAGGGAGATCCAGCGTTCAGTCGCTGATGCCCTTAGCCAGCTTGAGGCGAGAGTGGCGCATCTCACGAGTGAGACTGCCCTTCCTACTCAGCCCCCAGCACAGCCACCCCGGGGCTGTGAAGGTGCAGTGGTAACTGCCCATGGGTGGGGATCTCAGTTCCACTGTTACCATCTGTGGGCTCATGGGCTTGCGATTTCCGAACAACCTTCCCCGTCAATTGTGTTCACCCACCCCATGTGTCAAATTCCACCCCGTATGCGTCTTGTTTGTCTTGTCTGTTTACCTCCCCAACCTACCTCCCCAAATATACATATATACCCTACCTCACTTACCACTCTCACCTAAAAAAAAAAAACAAAAACAAAAAAAGGGCAATCTGTACCCAAAACAAAATGATGCCCCATACATAGCTTCCCATTTTGCACACATGTCCATAGGACATGTACACCAATAATTCTAATTGGCAGTGCAACAAACTATGTTGTCCTCACCCCTCTCTCAGGGGTGGAAGGTCTCAAAACTCACTCCAAATTTTCAACATATGCACAGCTGTTGCTGTTAAAGAAATGGGCAGCTATGGGCCTTCCCTACACCCTTCCTGCACATCCCGAGCTTGTTTTCCTACTGTCTGTCCCTCTCTGTGCCCCCTTTTTTCACCACTTTCCTATCTCCCCATTTTCTTTTCTTTAAAAGAAATTAGCACGGGGGTTAGCGAGAGTAAGCACTTTTAAGCAGTAGTTAGCGGGGGTACGCGAGTGTGAGCTTGTGTGCGCTTAGCTAAGCATTGCTAAGCGTCACGCAAACCCACACCAACCCGCTTACAACTGCTTAAAAGTGCCTTAGTCACTCTGTATGACAAGGCCCTTGTATTGCTCAGCAACAAAATAAAAATACCCTTGTCAATCTCGAACCCGGGACCTTGGACTCTCCGGTCTGCATAAAGTACCACTAAACCATAGCAGATATACAATAACTTAGTGCTGAAAGCAATTTAACATGCATTACCATGAGTGAATGTAAAGGGAAAATAGGAATGGCATAACACAAATCTTGTTCTGTGGGCCTTAACCAGCAGGTGTTGTTGAATTGCATGACATGACTGTGAAATGATAATCAGCTATGCTAGTAGGGAATAAGGTTACAGTAGCAGCTTACAAACCCCACACAGTATCAGAGTAGGATACACACTGGCATATTAACATAGGTCACAGGCTAGACCTCCCAACAGTGACTGCCCTACAGTGATGACCCTGATTAGTAAACAAATGTTAGCTGTGCCCCTCTGACTCCCTGTGAAATGTAATAACAGTAGGCAGAAAAGTGTTGAATCTCACTTCATAGCAAATGTCAATAAGTGAGAGTAGACACTGCTTGCACGTCAGAAAAGGTGTAGTAATAGAAATGCTCTGAATCACCTAAAGTCTGAACTGAAAAATGTTAGAACTATATCACAGGTGTATCCCAGTTATATGTACCTTTCCCTGAGGCTGTTCAAATATATACGTGAGAGTATCTGAGGCCTGGAAGAGTCAGAAACACACAGGCATATCAGCTTGTCTGCTGTTACACACTCTGCAAATAGCTGTAGAATGAATCCCACAAGCATGCCCTTATGTAGAAGTACAACATAGAAATAGCAAAAGATGTAGCCATGTACTGCTAGCAAACACCTGTGATAATGCCATTGTTCAGGTGCTGAAAAGACTGCTGTGGTGCACAGTCAAAGAATACTAGGCAGATCTCTGTCTACCATCTGGATATGTCCACAGGTGGGAGCTACTCAGACAGACTACAAGCCTTCATAGACTTACAGGTACACAACAACTCTGCATGTTCAGCAAGATAAATATCACACGATAATAAATAATGCACACTGCAGTTCTGCACCCCTACCCAAAGGTACTATATACCCATGTAGCCAGGCACAACCAAGGGTGTAGGTAGGCATACACAGTACAGAAATATGTCCAGTCATCCTGAGCAGACTGTGCTAATGCCAATACAAACCACAAACTGTTCAGATGTGAGTAACGTACTAATGACAGTATAGTTGTTCACAAACAGTGCAAGTGCCTGATATTCATAATTGGTAGTACAACATACTTAGATGTCCTCACCACTCTCTCAGGGGTGGAAGGTTTCAAATATCCCACCTAATGTATTGCATATGCACAGCTGTTGCTGGTAAAGAAATGGGCAGCTATGGACCTTCTCCACACCCATCGTGTACATCCCAAGCTAGTTTCCCTACTGTCTTCCCCTCTTTGAGCACCCTTTATCACCACATTCCTATCTCCCCATTTACTTTTCTGTCAAAGACATGAGAGCGGGGGTTAGCGGGAGTGAGCACTTGTAAACAGTAGTAAGCAGGTTTGCACCAGTGAGCACATGTGTGAGCCTAGCTTAGCATTGCTAAGATATGATAAGCTCCACCAAGCTTAGCTTACTATTGCTAACATATAATACGCTAAGCTAAGCTTAGCTTAGTATTGCTAAAATACAATCTGCTAAGCTAAGTGTTGCTTAGCATGGCTAAGCGTTGCGCAAACCTGCTCCAACTCGCTTACGACTGCTTAAAAGTGCCTTTGTCACTCTGTATGACAAGGTCCTTGTATTGCTCAGCAGCAAAATAAAATACCCTTGTCAGTCTCAAACCCCACACCTTGGACTCACCAGTTTGCATGATGTACCACTAAGGCACAGCATATATACAATAACTTGGTGCTGAAAGAAATATAACATGCATTACAAGGAGTGCATGTAAAGGGAAAATAGGAAAGCCATAGGAATACATTACAATAAAGAAATATGGCATGCATTACAAGGACTGAATGTAAAGGGAAAATAGGAAAGCCATAGGAATACATTGCAATAAAGAAATATAACATGCATTACAAGGACTGAATGTAAAGAGAAAATAGGAAAGCCATAGGAATACGTTGCAATAACTACTGTTGTATGCCAGTTAATTCCCTAATTCCAAAAGAAAGTACATACTCCCATGTATCCAGTGTTAGCATTAGGAGGTGTGAGCAAACTTACACACTGAGAAGAGTGTACTTGAAGAAGCAACAGTCAGGTTTCAGTACAACATGCATTTCACTGGCTACAACCCAGCTTCAGATATGAGACATATAGCAACCTTCTGACTGACACAACAGTGTCCTCAGCAAACAAGCATGGTCCCCACCTTGCAAAACTGAAAGGCCTACGCTTACCTAACCTATCATTTTATAGCAGTGTCCTGAAATCACAGTGAGATCTGCAATTACCACACAGCAGGCTGCATGCAATTACTAAATAGTGGGCACCAATTGGTGCCGAGGCCATCACATGCACATGTGCAGATACCTACAAAAGCAGCCTGTACTTGCTGTCCACACATGCAATAATATCATTGCAGCAACTGGAGAGAGAGAGAGCAAGCAAGAGAGACAGACAGACAAACAGTTGGAGAGACCAAACCAAAAAAAAAAAAAAAAAACAGAGGAAGTTGGAGACACCGACCAACCAAAACAAAACATAAAATAAACAGAGGCAGTGGAGGACACCGACCTAAACAAATAAAAATAAAAAAACATCAACAGGTACAACAGACTGAGGTGAGAAATACAAAGATAAGGTATGTAACACAGATGTATTTGCTGGCATCCGAATGATGTGTCTGAAGAGTACTCTACATTCTGTGAACACTCCTTATGTGGTAGCAGTCCGTATCTATATGTATATGCAGATGTGCATAGGGCAAGGGACATACTGCAACTGTTAGTGAAGGCTGGACATATATATGCATTTGAAGATTGCTATGTGCACATATCTATGTAGGTTGTAGTGTGTGGCATTGAAAACAGCAAGCAGTGCAGGTATATGTCATGTGGTGGTTAAATGCTGTGGGACTGAGTTACAGCCAATGAGGTCTGCTACGACTATACGGCCTGAGGACAGCGAAATGCATTCTGCACAACACTGTGCAATATTATTACATAATCGTATGTCTCACAACTGTTCCATAATTGATATTCCCACCATGAAAGGTGGCCAGTATATCTGCATATATGTGTATGTATATGTACAGCAGTGGCTGTTTACAAGTATGTGCATATATATATATATATATATATATATATATATATATATATATATATATATATATATATATGTATATATAGATATGTATATATATATATATATATATATATATATATATATATATATATATATATATATATATATATATATATATATATATATATATATATATATATATATATATATATATATATATATATATATATATATATATATATATATATATATATATATATATATATATATATATATATATATATATATATATATATATATATATATATATATATATATATATAGATATATGTATATATATATATATATATATATATATATATATATATATATATATATATATATATACATATGCATATATACATATATAGATATACATAGATATATAGATATATACATATATACATATATAGATATATATAGAGATATAGAGAGCACCCCAGCACTACCAGGTTATACCTCATACCATGCTTTTCAGCCCCAAAACTTGGACCGAACCACAAAAAGAGGGTGAGTATCGATATTCATCAAAGATACCCACACCTCCAGGTTGGTGGCAAAGCACAAAGCATCAGAGACTATCCATGTGCAACTAACAGTGGATAAAACTGCCTTCCAGTTTATAGCCTGCTACAGACCACCCTCCCAAACCCAGAAACCCCACTCAGCCTTTCTGAGAACACTGGAAAATATGAAGGTCTCTCCAAACACCATTATATTGGGCGACTTCAACTACCCAAACATAGACTGGGAGCATTACTCTAGCTCCAACACCCTAGCCCAAAGGTTCCTAGAATTTATAAACTCAAATGCTATGGAACAACTTGTTACCACTCCCACAAGAGGGGAAAACATACTGGACCTGATCATCACCAATATGGGGACTCTATGCTCCAGACCAGAAGTGTATCCCTCACTGGTAAGATCAGACCATAAACTAATCTCACTGGATATTCACATCCCGACTCCATCCCCTGCCCAGAAAACCACAGTGAAAAACTTCTCTAAAGCAAATTTCACACTCCTCAAAACCAAGGTGGAATCCTTCAAAGCCCCTGGGCCTGTGGAAAATACGGCCCAGAATGCAGAATCCTTTATAAACGCATTCTATGAACACCTTCAGGAATGCATGGATCATGCGATCCCAAATAAAACCAAGACCCAATCCTCCAAAGGCAGACGTCCTGTCTGGTGGACCCCAGCCATAAACAAACTATACAATAGAAGGAGGAAGGTACTAAATGATAGAGCAAAATCCCAAAAAGGAAAGGCATCACTGATCAGTATTAGCAAAAAACTACGGGCACTCATAAAATTGTCTAAGGCCAGCTTCGAGAGAAAAATTGCACAGGACACTAAGGATAATCACAAGGCTTTCTTTAGTTATGTTAGGAACCTGGGTGGTAATTCCCAGATATGCTCAGAATTAGTCCAAAATGACAAAAAATACACTGAACCCACAGACATTGCCAACATCCTAGCTGACAGGTTCAGCGCAAACTCCCCCCCCTCCCAACAAAAAGGGCAAATATATATCCCAGCAGAGTGCTGCCCCCCTGACATCTCAGATGCTCAGGTAAGAGCCGCCCACTCCAAAGCAAAAAACACAGCATCAATGGGATAAGACGGTGTCCCAGGCTGCATCCTACATGAACTCCAAGAAGAGCTAAACCCAAACATAAAACTACTGTTCAATCTCAGCCTTACTACAGGATATGTGCCGAAAAAGTGGCGTACAGCAACAGTGGTCCCTCTCCATAAGGGTGGTGCCTCAACGGATTCTGGAAACTATCGCCCCATAAGCCTGACTAGCTTCGTTTGCAAAGCTATGGAAATGATCATCATGGACCTCATAAATAAAGATATTGGGGACCTACAGACACTGGATCCTACTTAGTTCGGCTTTGTTAAGGGCAGATCCTGCCTCTTAAACCTGGTTGATTTCTTTGAAACAGTCACCAAGGCCATTGGCGAGGGGAAGGTGGTCCACACAGCCTACCTGGACCTCGCAAAAGAATTCGATACAATACCCCACTCGGGCATTATAGATAAGCTCACCAGCTTAAATATAAACCCCTATGTCACTAGATGGATTGCAAACTGACTCAAGGACAGAACCCACATGGTTAGAATTGCTGGAGCCATGCCAGATTCCAAACCAGTTACAAGTGGTGTCCCACAAGGCTCAGTCCTGGGACCTCTCTTGTTCGGTATATATTTCTCGGAGGTACAGGCCAACATGGAAGGACTGTGGCTGACCAAGTTCGCAGATGACTGCAAACTGGGTGCCATAATCGACTCTCCAGCCGACACAAGCATCCTCCAAAAGGGCCTCATAGAAACAGACAACTGGTGCCAGAGCCATGGCCTCAAGCTAAGTGCCAAAAAGTGTATAGTCATCCCCTTTGGCAAAAACAAAGTGCCCACAAATTACCACATAGGTGGTAATCCATTAAGTACAGAGGAAGTAATTAGGGACCTGGGGGCCCAAGTTGATAGCAATCTCTCATTTGACAACCACGTGGCCAAAGTGGTTAGAAAAACATTTTATATAGCCCACCTAATCATGAAGGGATTCACATCTAGATCAGGGGAGGTCATCGTGCCTCTTTACTCATCCCTCATCAGGCCCATAATTGAGTACAATGCCCCTTTTGGGATGTACCATACCAGACACCTGCAGCAACTGGAAAGACCCCAAAAGTACCTCACCAAGAGGATCAAAGGGCTCAAACAGATGCCATATGCTGCCCGGTTAAAGAAACTCTAGCTCTCACGGTGGCATACCGCCTGTTCAGAGGCGATCTGTGCCTGACGTATAAAGCCATGTCCAACCCGGAATTAATGGACATGCTGCACCTCAGAAAATCCAAATCCCATCGAGCTACATGCTCGAGAGACTTGAACCTCAGCACTGAAATAAATAGGACATGCTGGAGGGACAGATTCATAACCCAGAGGCTCCCTTCACTCTGGAATAAAATCCCAGTCCAGGTTAGGTAGAGTCCCTCATTGACTCTCTTCAAGAGGAATCTTGATGAGTGGATGGGAGATCATAGGTTTGCCCCGGGTATCACTTCTGTGTCCCTGTTAGACAGAGGTAAATTATACTAACCTCGAAAAAGGGCATAGCAAAATAAATTTAAAATGGGTGGCGAAAGCCAAACACATTCTGGCTAGGCTTATAAATGCCCTAGGGCAGATAGCCTAATATGAACCTATGAACCTATATATAGATATATACAGATATATATGGATATCTATGGATATATATAGATATGTACCTATATATATATCTATATATCTATCTATATATATATATATATATATATATATATATATATATATATATATATATATATATATATATATATATATATATATATATATATATATATATCTACACATATATATATATATATATATATAGATATGTATATATATATATATATATATATATATATATATATATATATATATATATATATGTATGTATATATATATATATATATATATATATATATATATATATATATATATATAGTGAGAGAGGGAGACACAGGGTCAGACGTATTGCAACAGGTGCCTGGTGACCAAGGCATGGACTGAACACCAGTGTTAATACTGCAGTGCCGTACCCCATTTCAAAACACTTTACCCACTAACTACCAGATAGGTGGTTGCCTGAGTAACACTGAAGGTGTCAGAAGGGAACATGGGACACAGGTGGACAGTAGCCTCCCCTTTGATATTCACAGTGCCACACTAGTCTTGTAATCTGCCTACGTGGTACGTATAATCACAAACGATGTGTCATGTACGGAAATATAGGTCAGTGTTCCCCTGTACTCATCACAATGCCCCATGTGGTATGTACCTCACATGACAACTACAGCAAGTGGAAAGTCCACAGACATACCTCACAAAGGGTAATACTGCCCTGAAACACATACCCTATGCAGACTGACTCACATAACCACAGCTACAGTGCATTGTATACCGGCCACCCAGAGGTTACCTCTGCCAAACATACAGAAGCATGCCACACCCATAGGAGTCAGACAACCACCATGTCAACACCTCACAATCCCACCGGGCTACACGGCCTAGGACCCTAGTCCCCTCAACATCACTAAACAACACATGCTGGAGGGATAGGCTCCTACTGGCAAATATGCCATACTCTTGAGTAAACCACCCAGCATGAACAAACAAGGCTCCTCAGTAGCAGATGTCAGACATACCCCTGATGATTGTCTGGGGGATAGGTAACATGCCCTGGGAATCACCTCTGTGTATCTGGTTAACAGGAAGAAGTGAAATCTAATTACATGTGTGTCACAGGCCAGTGTAGCATATGGCTAAGAAGCTGTAGGCCCCAGGTACAATAGCGTATTACCTACTTATGACACAATGCACACAGACATGTACACAGTGCAGTACCAGCTATGTGAGGTGGAATGAGTGTGACAGTGAATGTGTGCAAGGTCTGTGATGGTGCGATAGCTAGGAGTGAGGTTGTTTCTGTCATGGTCGTTTGTGTCCTACGTGTGAGGCCAGAGAAAGATGTGTCAGTTATTGGGATGCAGACATAGTAGGATGGTTTATGTTGTGATGTAGTTTCTTGTGTACTACTGTGGTGTCCCATCATAGGCTGAAGCAATACATGTATGCTCAGTAAGTTGTACTGCTGGTGAATCCATCCGACAGTAGAACTGTTGTACCACCTGAATCTGTAGGCCTAAACAGCACAGTATGGTGTATGTTCATATTCCCTGGTAACACTGTCTTGTGTGTTTCCTGCAGTCTGCACAGATTACATTCCTCAGGCATAGGTATCTGTAAGTAGGGGCACACAGTACTGTAAGGTACATAGCAAATGCTCATCTGTGTTAGCATGCATTTGTGTGTGGTATGAATGTCTGATGTGTGTGTAATGATGCCTGTACCATGTCTGCAATCACATGTGTGATGCAGGGTTTGCGTGTGTACCTAGTAAAATGTATACTCTGTTACAGCAGTATGCCAGCTGTATTAACAACTGTGCACATATGTTAGGTAGGGGTATGGCATCAATTACTAGGGTGGGTTACTGGTTATACTCTAACTGTACTTCACATTCATTGCAATGGATCACATATATCTGCATGCATTAGCTTGATATGTACCCCCCTCGCAAGGCTGTGCATTGGATTCCAAACAGTGAGCCGAGTACTGGTGTATACTGATGTGTCATATGGAGTGTGACAGGCACTGTCAGCCGGTTGTGGGCTGAGCACTGATATGTGGTATTGAATGTGTGTATCCTGTGACAGACGAACAGATGCTATATATGGCAGTTAACTGATATCTGTACTGTATAATGTTAAGTGTGCCACATGACTTGCTCACACATATCGTTTACTTGTCTTCCAGGCTTATGGCTCATCACAGGAACCCCTGCTACACAGCTGCAGAGGAACAGGAAATCCATCACAGCCTGGTACAGCACTATACCCTGCTGTTTTCAAAGGCCAGCCAGCACCAGCAGGAGTGTACTGCACTGTGGCAAGAACTTGTTTGTCGGGTAAATGACATAGGCATGCATAACCGGACATATGAGCAGGTACGCCATCACTGCATTGATTTCATTAGACATGTCCGGTGGCGTGCGTCTGATATCCACAGACAACAGCTTGCCACAGGTGGTGGGGTGGCCATACATCCCCCCCTCACCAGAGTGGAGGAACTGCTGCTAATTGTGGTGACTCCTGGCCTACAGCAACAACAACATCACACATGTGTCATTATGGAGGCCGGAGCCACCCAGCATAGTGACATGGAGCATGCAGGTAACATGCTCTAGCTGTAGACTACTGTTACCTGTATTGTTAGATTATGCATGTGTGAGATGTGTACTGTGTTTAGCAGTTGTGCTGCCTATTGTGTGCAATACTGATAATTTGAATAGTATCTGTACACCTATGCCTGTTGTTCTACTGTAGTTTAACACACTCACAGTAGCAATGCCACAGGTGTGGCCACTGACAAACTGTGTCATATTCTTGCAGTCACTCTGGTGTGACAGCAGGGCAGACGTTACATGCTGGTGAGTGTGTTAACACTTTAAACTTGGTATTGAACTGTGCAGGTCATAGGTGAGGTGTAGGCCATGTACACATAACACACCTACGCATAATGCATGCTGGGTATGTTTGCTGTGAGATGTGAAACATCTCAGTAATGTCAGTAGCTACCTCATTCACATGCAATGCACAGAGCATCAGACACAAATGTGGCAGCACTGTACTGCACATTGGATAGGCATAGTTGACACACATGTACACAACATAACATGTTTGTCATACGCAGTACACCTCAACATGCTACACATAGTGTAACCAGACACCCACTGCCAGGTCATACTTCAGTATCCCACATGTAATCCACACACCACACATACCATACCTGAGGGGTAGGGGCCTAGCATGGGGCTGTGCAACACTCTGCAACACATAACACAGTCATGTTAGGCAATGCTCCCTATTGGACACCTCACACACCCTTGTGCAACGTGGCTGTGTAATTGTGAACTTAGCCACGGCACTGTGGTTCAGGTACAGCATGCTAAGCGGTGGTCTAGCACACTTTAGTGGCCTTGAGTGACCACATGATGCATGATGATGATGGCTAATGGTACTACACCCCATACTGTTACAATGGCCATGTCCAGGATTGGTATCCCACCACGTATACATGCACCACCCATCCCGTGTGTGTACATAGCATGTATGTGCTACACCTATGTCCACAATTATCTGCTACAGACACAGACACTGCAATCAGACATGGAAATCCATGTGACACACAGATAACACACGCAGTCATGGTATGTATACCTGTGTGTGATGGTGCACAGGAAATTGCAGAGCTTATAATACTTGCACAGAAATGTCATGTCCTTGTACATACACATTGTGATTCAGGGTGTAGGCAATCACTGAACATGTACACACATGCACCACAGCCATGTACACTGTCATCAACTATGGCTGTCTGCACTCACACTGCATGGACTTGATCAACACTTACTCTGAATGCTGACATTTGTGCGTGACTGTTTGCCTTGTGATACTGTCACCCACCTTCAACCAGTATTGAGTATGATTGGAAGTCTGTTGTGTGTGTGTATCTGCTGTAGTGAGGAGTGTGCATGTGTTCCTGTGTGCATGTGTTCCTGTGTGCCTGTGTGCCTGTGTTCCTGTGTGCATGTGTGCATGTGTGCATGTGCAGACCGTAACGTGTGATTCCTGTCTTCCTCTCACATGTGCTGAGGTAGGGCTTGGCGAAAGCAGCAGGTGACCTGAAGCCACTGCCACGGATAGTGGTGATGATGAAACATGTATTTTGGCACAGGTAAATTTGACAGGGTCTGTCGTTGGTCCACCAATCGACAGTACACAGCATTCAACCCCATCTATGTGCACACTCATACTGCCATTACATCCCTCACCACCAATGGCCATAGGGGAGGAACAGCATACAATTGGCATTGACCAGGAGAGTGTGGTACCCATGGCACGTGCATCCCCTCACAGCAGCCATAGTCGTAGACCCACAATGGTACCACATAGGCAGAGGTCCAGGGGTTCTCGGGGGAGCACCACTGGATGTATTGCCCCTGGCAGGCGTGCCCTCACAGGTCTTACGATGACCACTATAGTCCAGGCTGTAATGCAGGCTCAGGCATGTATGGAACAGTACAACAGGCAGGGACTTAGGGCACAGAGGGCACATAACACCGTTATCAATGACAGCATCCGTGACCTTGCCAGTGCCATCCGGACATACACTGAGGTCATTGATAGACATTGGGGGGAGACAATAGATGCCCTCAACAACATGTCTTCCTCACAACAGGACCATGCGGGACGGTTGTGATGTCGACGTGGACGCATGCCAGCAACAGCTGGCAGTGGTCACGGATGGCCCACAGCTCACAGCCACTCCCGTAGTGGCAGTACCAGACCCAGCAATGCTGGGGCTGTCCTGTCCATTGTCCGTCCCAGTAGACCATGTGCACGTGGCTCTGGCCAGTCCCAGCAGGGACATGGGTCCAGTCATCATACCTCTGCCTCTGATGACAGTACCCAGTCAGGGTTGGTACCCGATAACGTCCGTAGCACCCCTGCCAGGCACAGGTACTGTGTCCATGGCCAGAGACAGTGATCTGTACAGCCAAGCAGGTACAGTCTGTCCCACAAACCACCGTGTATGGCAGCCACATGGTGGAGCTGTGTGCATGCAGACACACACACACATTAAGCAAACAACTAGGGCTCACACATACACACACACACATTACATCAACATTGGCCCTTGCTGTACTGTTGTCCCACACACACACAGACACACACACACACACACACACACACACACACACACACACACACACACACACACACACACAGACATGTCAATTGGATGGGTCAATGTCAGACTCTGGCAAACAACAAAGTGCCCTGTGCATATGATGATACCTGTGCCGCCTCCTGTCATCTGCATTATTGATGGAGGGACAGGCTAACATGGTGCTGATGCACAGGGTGACACTATAGCAGTGTAGCAATTATAGCAAGTTGTCAACAAGGAAGTCTAATTACATCCTTGTAGGTATATCTGAGCAGACATTATGCATCAAAGCTCTGATTGTCAATGTAGCATTGTTTACACTACTGTTAGGTCTGAGTATGTATTATCCACCCATGTGCCACTTGGCTGATGTGTGATGTGTTGCCAGCATTTGTTAGCGAGTGGACAGTACGTGTGTGATGTGTGCAGTACAGATTAGCAAGTGTACATCTGTGAACATGGTGTGTGCACACTGTCTAGATGTATCTGCATATTGGACACATGGGACGTGTGGTATACCCTATCATACACATTATTAACATCCCATTGCATCTTTCAATGGCCAGTATGCATTCTACTACAGTTCTGTACAAACATGGGTAGACATGTGTATGACATGGGTTGACACTATGCTGCGGGTGATACCGTTAACATCAGTCAATGATTTGCAGTCTGGTAGTATATACTACCTCAACAGCATGACTATAAGCAATCATTGGATGATGTCCTGACAAATGACACACAGTAGTAGGGAACCCAGTATCAATTAGATCCTTCCAGTGCTACACTATAACACTAACCAGTGGTGATGACTGCCACCCATTACTGTGACCACACCTGTGTGTCATATAGCCCCCTTAGGTACATGCAGACACACTAGGGATGTGTCCATCCAAATCTGGGAATGCATGGAATGGCCTACAATGCATTCCCTGGATGGGACGCATATCCTACACAAGGGTATCATACAGACAGATACCTGTTGTGTGATACATGCTGTATAGCAGTAAGCTGACTATGGCATAGTCATCCTCATATACTATACATACTATCCCGTCAGTACCACACCGGTGGTAGCCCTCAACATGTATGTCGGGTTCCATTGTGTACATACAGACCCATGTTATGTCATGTGTCCATTGGTATTCACATATCCTTAGGTATTGTGGAGTCCCAAGGTGTATCACAGACATTAGAGGCCTGAATGCATATCCACAAGGCAGTCGTACACCTATAAAGACTGTCCATTCTTGGCAGACTTTGTTGTGTATGACCATGTCTGACATATACCCCAGGCATATACCCTCACTCACATTACTCTTAAGTAACTGTCATGGGTGTGTGCACCACAGATGACCTTGGCCACAGAACATGACAGTGGATGGCCATGTCACATACATACATATGTGACCTATGATCTGAGTAGCAGTGGCACAACCTGTCAATGGAAACAAATGTATTCATGCAGTATGCAGGCTTCACACCTATGTACTGATTGAGGGGACATGTACACATATATATTTGCCACGCAAATACCTGATGTCTGCAATGCAATTACTGTTGTCATCATACTATGTCATACCATAGTAAAAGCAAAACTCACACCGTGTTGACCGACAGTAACACTCACACAGTTAGTATTTGCAGGATTCAAACCCCTACCTAACTATGTTATGATACTAGACAGTGATGCTTTAACACAGCACGCTATTTACTTCACTGGCTGGTTTCCCTTCCCCTGCTGTATTTGTAGGATGGTGACATCATCAGACTTTCCAAAGGGGTGGTACCTCTTTTACTGAGTTTTCCCCATCTCCAAAAAGGAACACCTCTCAAAGGAAACTGCACACATACACACACACACACACACACACACACACACACACACACACACACACTTTGCAGGATACAAACCCCTACCTAACTATGTTATGATATTAGAAAGAGACACATTAACACAGCACGCTATTTGCTTTAGTGGCAGGTTTCTCTTCTCCTGCAGTATTTGTAGGATGGTGACACCATCAGACTTTCCAAAGAGGAATGTACCTCTTTTAGTGTGTTTTCACAGTCTCCAAAAAGGACACTTCTTTCAAAGACAATTTCACACATACACACAACCCCCCCCCAACACACACTCACTGTTTGCAGGATTCAAACCCCTACCTAACTATGTTATGATACTAGAGAGAGATGCATTAACACTGCGCGCTATTTGCTTTACTTGTTGGTTTCCCTTCTCCTGCTGTATTTATAGGATGGTGACATCATCAGACTGGACATGGTGATGTGTGTACACTTTGTTTTATGCCATTCCAGGAATGGTCCATGTGGGTCAGCAGGTGTCAACAGCTTGAACATGACCTCAGTATCCTTACCTTGTGTGATCTATCTGTGGACACATTGACATTCCATCATATGTCAACACATATTTATGCACAGCTTCTTGGTTTTGTGGATACTACATGTGTCTGGGATGTTGATAAAGGGCTATTCAAAGTCTATGTGACACATGTGTAGATGTGTTCATTGATGTTTGTCCTGGGTGGCTGCCTTGCAAACAGTCTAGCATGTTTGGAAACCATGATCCGCACATGAACATACCACAGTTGGTAGGGTTGTGTGTGTGTCAGCTTCCAATAGCTCTGTTTATGACTGCAACCATGATGGACTCCATGACCTTGCAGATCAGACCTCATAGGCGTACTGGACTTGACTTCCCATGATGTGTTGTGCACCAACACTTGTGGGGAGTGCCATATGTAGCAGTGACACATTCAATGGTTCCACATCCTGTGTAGGGGGTGCGGCTCAGCTGACTGTTCAGGTGCATGATCTGTTTGTTCTGTAGTTTGTGCATAACACATATTGGGAATCAATGTATTCCACCTTCTGCCATGCTTTTGGCAGTGGGGGGTAGCTGCTCATCCATTCTACATGTGATATCTCCTGGTATGATGATGTGGACTATTGTCAGTGTGGGATGGGTATGTACATATGGGCCTGTCTGTCAAGATGTCGGCATTGACACTCAGGTACACTTGGCTCTGACTCAGAACATATATGTGTGTACATTGATATTTATGACATAGCTGAAGGAGGTGCCATGATTCAGTCTGGACTCCTTATCAGCTCCTCTTTACAACACACTAACGAACATGAGCACTAATCCCTGCTATACTCTTTTACACGCTTAACACCCTACTGATTCTTTGTGATCAGGCTACAGAGTATGTCATGATAATATCTCGGCATGTCCAGGGGTCAGTTTTGTGTGTACTCTTCAGTCCAGCTGGTGGATATTGTGATATTGACACAATGTCACATCTGCCTCATGTACACAGACAACCCTCTCCTCCTCCCGACAAACTCAGATATATGTGTGAGATGCACCTATATAGATATACAGGGAGCTGAAGTCTCTCGACCCATGACTGGCACAGTGTATCAGGTGGTGAAGATAACCACACACACCACATATCAGTCTCACATATCCTCTAGCAACAGCACTCAAACCACATTAGCACACATTGACATACTTGGATGCTGTAAATGTACTCTAACTAAGCAGCAGAGACTTCCAAAGCAGACACACACACGCCTGCTACCCCACTACAATACCCACATATCACTAAGTTCACAATGTCAGTGTGCCACACAGTCACTGCCCTTCGGGCTAAACAACACACCTAATACACTAATACACACAGGCGACACTTATGTTCAGACACACTGACATACCACTCACCAGCCCTGACAAGGGAATAGTCACTTTGGGCTGTCTGTTAGGTGCCAGGATCTGCCGCATAACACAGGCAGTCAGGTCACTCCAAAGCAAGTACAAGACTGGCACCATCATTATCCATGCTTGTGTGTGTCACCTCAGATGTTACTCCCTGGACTACATGACATGCTACATGGAGGTACACTCTGATCATGTAGCCCAGGCCAGTATGACCCTGACCTTGTCTAGCATCTTACACCCACCAATTATGATGTCACAGTATACGGACACACATATCACATTTAACAGTTGGCTAACAAATTTGTTTCATTCATAGGGGATACAGTGTCTGTCAGCATATGGTGACTTGCTCAACATGCCACGCAGCTTCACTATGCTCAGCTTGCACCTGTCACCCTTGGACTTTGGTATGCTGGCTAAGGCTCTTGCTACCACCAGAGTGCCTTTTTTATGCAAGGCTCAGAAGACAAACCCACCTCCATAGACATTACAGGTTAAATGAAACTAAGGGTAATGCTGCTCAACAACAGTTGTGTTAACCTCATATTGTGGCCACTCAGGAATCTCCTCAGTATGGAGGAGAGCAATATCTGTGCACTGACAGACACCTGGATCAGGCTTGATTATGCACACCAGCACTACCAGGTTATGTTTCATACCATGCTGTCTGATAACAAGACTTGGAACAGATAACACAACTAGGGGGAGTATCCATATACATCACAAATACACACACCTCCAGGTTAGTAGCACTGCACAAAGCATCACAGACCATACATAGACAACTACCATTGTGCAATACTGCCTTTCAGTTTATTGCCTTCTACAGAACACACTCCCAAACTCAGGAATCACACTCGGCTTTTGTGGGAACTATGGAGAATATGCATGTCTCCACAGACACCATTATATTGTGTGACTTCATATACACACATATTGACTGGGGATACTACTCAAGCCCCGACAACCTCACCCAAGAGTCACAACAATTTGTGGACTCATATGCTTTGGCACAACCAATCAGCACAGCCACAAGGGGGAATACATATTGGACCTGCTCATCACCAACATGGGGACTCTATGTTCCACACCAGTGATATACCCCTCATTGGTAAGGTCAGAACATACATGTATCTCACAGGAGATACATATACCCTCCACACACCCATCCTGGGTAATCTTTGTGAACTTCTCATGAGCCAACATCTCATTTCACTGAAGCAAGGTGGTATCCTTCAGAAATCCTGAGACAGTGGCATATACGGCTCACACTGCTGCATCCTTTACATACACATTCTATGGACACCTAGTGGACTGTATGGATTGTGCTATCCCAAATAACAACAAGACCCACTACTACAAAGGCAGGGGACCTGTCTGATAGACCCCAGCCATTAATAAGCTGTACAACATCAAGAGGATGCTACTACATGATAGAGCACAATCCCAGACTGGGAAGGCATCTGTGATCTGTACTAGCAGACAGCTACAATCACTCATGGACTTTTCTAAGGGCCGCTTCTACCAGACAATTGCACCTGACACGTAGGACCATCACACAGCCTTCTTCAGTTATGTCAGGAACCTGGCTGGACACTCACTGATATGCTGTGAGTTACTGCATACTGTCTAAACCTACCCTGAACCCACTGGCATTGCCTACATCCTGGCAAACAGGTTCAGTGCAGATGTCTCCCACCCATCCCCCGTAAGGAGCAACTATCCATCCCAACAGAGTATAACCTCCCTGACATCACACAATAACAGGTGAGTGCTGCCCTCCCCACAACGTACATCACAGTATCAATGTGACCAGATGGTGTCCCAGCCTGCATCATACATGAGCATCATGACAAACACAACCCTCACATTACATCACTGTTTAATATCGGAGTTACCACAGGATATGTACCCAAGGAATGGCGTACTGCGACAGTGGTCCTGCTCCACAGAGTTGGTGCCACAACGGACCACAGACAATATTGCCCTAGAAGCCTATATAGCCTGTTCTGCAAAGCTATGGAGCATATTGTCATAGGACTCCTACACATAGACATCGGGAACCTACAGACACTGTGTCCTACTCATTTCAGCATTGTTGTGGGCAGATCTTGCCTCTTGAACCTGTAAGTATTCTTTAAATGGCTAACAGGTCCATCGACATAGGGACGGCTATCCACACAGCCTACCTGAACCTTGCAAAACCATTCAACACAATAACCCACTGGGCCATTATGCATAGGCTCACCAGCGTCAATTTGGACACATATCTCACACAATGGATTGATACCTAGATCAGGGATAGCACCCACATGGTCAGGATTACAGGTGCCATGTCTGACTATACACCAGTTACACATGGCATCCCACACAGCTTGGTCCTGGGATCTCTCTTGTTCAGTATATATTTGTCTTACGTACAGGCTTTCACAGGGGGAATATGGCTGAACATGTTTGCACTTGACTGCAAACAGGGTGCCATTATCAACTCTCCAGCTGCCAAATGCATACTCAATCAGGGTCTCACAGAGATGGATGACTGGTGCCTGAGCCATGGCCTACAGCTAAATGCCATTAGTTGCATAGTCATCCCCTTTGGGAGTAACAACATGCCCACACATTACCACATAGGTAGTACTCCATTACATACGGTAGGAGTTGTTAGGGGTTTGGGGACATCACTTGTTCATACTGTCACCTTTAACATTCACATTGCCAAAGTGGTTGGACACACCTGCTATGTGTGCCACTTTATACCATATGGTTTCACATCTAGATCGAATGAGGTCATTGTGCCCCTGTACTCATCACATCCATGCTTGGTTACAATGCCACATTTGGGGTGTAACTTACCTGACACCTGCAGCAACTGTACTGGCCACGGATGGTCCTTACCAAGCAGATCTAGGGACTCACACAGATGCCCTGCATAGTTCAGATGCAATAACTCCAGCTTTACTCAGTTGCTTACCACCTACTCAGATATGATGTGTGCCTGTTGTTTACAGCTATACCCAAACCAGTATTACTGGACATGCTCCACCTCAGGATATCCAACTCCCTTGGAGCTACACACTGCAGGGACGTATACCTCAGCACAGATGTTAATAGGACATTGTGGAGGGACAGATTCTTATCCCAGAGGCTCCACTCACTACAGAATGTAATCCCAGTTTCACATAGGCAGAGCCACCCACTGACCACCTACTGGAGACATCTTGACGACTATAATGGTGATTGTATATTTACCCCTGGGATATCCTCTGTGTCCCTTCTAGACAGAGGCACACTAGCATAAATGCACATGGGCTATCTTGTGTGACCTACTATTCACACACACAGTGTAGTAATGTGACAGGGTTGTGAATGCCAAACACACTCTGGCTAGGTTTTTACATGCCCTAGGGCAGATAGCCTAGTATCGACCTCTGAACCTATGCTTATGTTCATGATGCACAATGTTTATTGCTGATACTATTTGCAGGTCTTTATCATCTTTGCTTTACCAGTTTCCATGAAGAACTTCAGTATCTGCAGAACATATTTGATTATGACAGGGTTCCACTGTATTATAGATGTGTCTGTTGTCATATAACTGTGTGCACATGGCAGATTGCTGTATAGTGGCAGGTTCCTGGGTTAACACATGCAACTGCCAGATATGCATGGCCCACTGCTGTACTCAGACATAGCCTAAGTGTGTGAGCATGCCCAGTTCTGACATTACATGTTTTGTTGCCTGACATTTGTCTCATTTATTCAAGTGTGTGAGCATGCCCAGTGTGAACCTTCAGTATGTTGCTATCTGAGGTCCACTACATTTGCTGATGTGTGCGAACATGACCAATATTAACATTTATACTGTGTGTGTTGGAAGTCAGGTTCTGTTCTCACTGCAGGACTCACCTTTGTGTCATAACTCAACAAGGATTATGCTGTGCCTGCAGAGTTTCCATGGAATACTTTGCATAGACTTATCAACATTCCATCATACAGGTGGACCACTGCAATACTGTCATGGTTTAGTGGTTCAGTACTTTGGCTATAGTGCACAGTATCCTGGCTTCGAGGCCCATCACTGCTTTATATTTTCATACTGAGCAGACCAGACTGCTTAAGGGCCTGTTAAGCAAATATGAGCATGTTGGCTTCTGTTCAGCTATGCCCTACATAGACCAGGCCTGTCCGACATTGCTCAATATTCACCAACATTGCTGGACATTGCCCAATATTACTGAACATTGACCACAGTTGTGCTAGTTGGTGTGTGCGATTTTGTTTGCATATACTACATGGTGGTAATTGCTGTTTAGCACTGCTTTATATTGCTTAACACATGCCATTCATGCCTTAGGTGGTGCTGCAGGGCTGCCTATGTCAGATGCACATACTACACTCCCTGCACATGTTTGGAAGCAGGTAGTGTCAACTTAGGCATCCCTTTTACTTTATGTGCGAGTCAGAGAGGTGTATCATTTCCAGAGTTCCTACTGAACCAGTGTATGTGCTATGCGTTGCCTCTTTGCCAAGGCCAAAGCATACTGGGCACGCCTCCTTCTGCCTACTGGGGCAGGCTCAGGTTGTTCCTCCTCCAAGTCACGCTCTGCCTGTGATGGCCTTGGCAATGGTGGGGGCTGTTTTTCCCAGGCCTATGCTGGTCCTGCTGCAGCTGTTTTTGCAGGATCATATTATGTAGCATAGCACATACCATGACAATTTGGGTACATATAGTTGGTGAGTACTGCAAGGCTCCACCAGATGTGTCCAGGCACCAGAACCATGACTTGAGCAGCCCAAACTCACGCTCTATTACATTACGTGTTTGTGCGTGTGCCTCATTATGGCGTTCCTGTTCAGGTGTGTGTGCGTTTCTGATGGGTATCATCAGCCACGGCTCCAGTGCATAGCCAGCATCCTCCACTAGGTGACCATGTGGGATGTCCCCATTGGCAAATGTCTGGTACAGCTGCATCAGATGCCAGATATGGGAATCATGGTAGCTTCCAGGGCAGCCTGCACACACATTCAGTATTATGCCTTGGGCATCACACATGACCTGGCAGTTGATGGAGGGGAAGCCCTTGCGGTTGAAGTAGAACCTACCCCGCTCGACAGCTGGTGCTTTGATGCATATGTGCGTGCAGTCTTTTGCACCCACTACCTCAGGGTATTCCGCTATTTGCTGGAAGAGACACATATTGCTGGCCAATACCTCATGGGAATTGGGGAAATATAGATGATCACAGACATGTGCTGACATGGCATCCAGGAACTGGTGTAGTACCCTGGATGCTGATGCCTGTGATATCCCCATCATATCACCAGTTGGTCTCTGGAAGGTACCTGTTGCTAATATTCTTAGGTCAACACATACCTTGGTTTCCACTGGGATGGGTTCCCCTCTGATGGTTCTGTGTGTGAGGCGTGGCCTGCACAGCTTAACAATTTGCTGCAGGAGGTCTCTGTCCACTCTACAGTGCTCCACTATCTCCAGCTCATGTAACCCCTGGTAGGTTACCCTGGGCCTGTACACTCTTCTCCGTCTCCTCACTGTAGGTTGTCCAGCAGCATTTCCATTGTCATCACCCTCAGCATGTTGCATATGTCACCTTATAACAGCAATGGCAGCCCCTAACATTTCTTTGTCTCAGTAAAGCTTTTTCACTTTTCACTTCTATTAGCTTACTGCAGTGTCTGTTGTGAGAAACATAATGGACTGTTGTTGGCAGAGTTTTAAGTGCTAGGCTGGGCTGGGCTAGTGTACTGCCTGTGTAATTGCCTGATTCTGATTGTTTTCACCTGCTAGCTCTGCTAGTACTCCCTGATAGCTTCCTACTATTTGTTGTTCTTCCTTTTTCCTTTCTGTTTCCTCAGGGGGAGCACCGCGCACACAAGCGCAAACACGCTCACAGCAGCTAACATGCACGCACACATGCTTACACGGACTAAAACTTGCTTATTCGGGTTAACACACGTGCACACCAGCGCAAACGTGCTTACAACTCTTTAAACAGCCTTATACATGCTTACTCCGGCTTAAACACGCGCACTCACGCTTACACAAGTGCACTCTGTCTTACTCGGGTTTACAGGCGCATGCACGCTCAGCAAGAAACTTTGGTATTATCCACGGTATACACCTTCCATTTCTTGGCTTTCCCTAGCCTACCTGTTGATTCACATCTTTCCATGTTGTCTATCTGACAGCGGACACATGCCACTCTGCTCCAATGAGCTTCAATTCTTTCAAACATACCCCCCTCGTGATGTTACCTATCTTCTACTCTGTTACTCCCCATATTCTACTCCTACACTCCCCTGACTGTGCTCATTTGCTATGTAAACTAGCGATTCACTATCCTAACACTCATTTACATAGGATTGCCTCCTAATGCTTGGTTACATGTCTTAGACTGAGCTTCCCCCCTTAGCAACCTGTACTCGGGGGCCATGCTGTCTTCAGCCTGCCATTCCCTTGCATGGTACATTAACAATTTCAATAAAATCCACATTCGTGGGTTATAATTTTTAGTATTCTGTGTTTAAGAGTGCAGCCCATTTGCGCGCCACTGCACTACGCTTAAACATCGGAAATCGGCGTAAAAAAAAAAAAATTTTATTTTAATTTTGCATCAGGGAACATTTCCATTGGCCGTATATTTGGCCATTGGCATGCTTCCTGCACTGGATGCAACCTTTATTTGGAGCTGTCACAGCTCCGTTTTGCTATTTGCAGAATGGTACTCAGTTGTCAACTGAGTACATTTCTGCAAATAACACTGCTCTTACTCGGACAGGTTCGGGTTTCCTGAATAGCAAATCTGCCTCATTTGCATGCCTTTTGCCCTCAATTGAGGTGATTTGCATGTCCCAGCCCTGTCCGTGTAAGAGCCGTTTTAGGAGCTCTCTTACATGCCCCTACAGGCTGTTCCTGGATCGCTCGTCGGACATGATGGCTGCATGGAGTCTTACTCTACTCTTAGACTCCATGCAAGCCATCGTGAATCCGGCCCAATGTGTTTGTATTTGATGATACTATCTGCAATGCGAAGGCATATCTATGGGCACATGTTGTGCCAATAGCTACGCCAATGCAGTCATGGCTCAATGGGAGACTGAATGTATGCTTCCACTTGATTTGTATAAGAATAATGTGAAATTCTATCGTTGTTTTGTAGATGACATCTTCTTTATTTGGACAGGGCCTTTACCCCTGTTACATACATTTGTACAAACGATAAAATGAACAACTAGTTTTCTTAAGTTTGAAGTAAATTATTCAACAGAAGGGATAGTATTTTTGGATACTTTTGTGTTTATAACAGAAGATGGTCTCTTTGAGACCAAGATGTACTGTAAGGATTGCCATAGAAACATGCTTTTACATAGGTCAAGCATGCACCCTAAACAGACATTCAAAAATGTAGTAAAAGGACAAGGGATTAGAGTCTGACATTTGAGTAATAAAGATCATACTTTTGAAGAAGGTCTTACCCAGTTGGAAAATAATTTATACCAACGTGGTTATAAGGAGAAAGAAGTAGTTCCAATGTTGGATGAAATTAGAATAATGAGACCCAATATAGCCAAACCATATTTTTCTGTTATGTCAAAAATTGAGGTTCAACATAATGTAGTTGATGATGCACATAAGAAAGTTAATATATCCATACTATATGCTAGTGGTGTTAATAGAGTAAAAGATGTTTTCTATAAGCACTGGCCACTACTTATGACTGATAGACGGATTAAAGAAATAGTAGGGGAATATCCTAGTTTCTGTTTTAAAAATAGGAAAATCTTAAAAGAATGCTATGTTACCCTAAGGAAGACATAGTGTCTAGAATGGAAATGGTGATAGGGACACATAAATGTGGTCACTGTAATGTATGTCAATTTATTAAACAAAGTGACTAATTTATTCATCCTGATACAGGGGCGTTATATAAAGTAGGAACTGGAATCAATTGTAACAGTAAGAACATAATTTATTTAGCACAATGCGATTGCTGTTTATATTTTTATGTAGGGTAAGCCAATAGAACATTTAGGGAATGAATAAGAGAACATGTTAATAGTTTAAGAAATAGGGATTCAGTCAGTGCACTATCCAGATACAATGAATTGAGTAGCAGAAATCATGATTTCAAGTTTATGGGACTAGAACAAATTATCCCTGGACCGGGGGCAGGTAATATTAGAAACCTAATGGAAAATAGTGAGCTAAGGTGGATATAAAAACTGAGACCAATGAATGGGGAGGATTAAATGGGAAATTTCTATGAAATGTGTCTTGAAATCACGAGGGCTACCTAGGAAGTAGTTTTATATGAAATGATATGGGGTGTACGTTGCAATTTATACACCGACATATGAATTTATTTATTTGTGATATATTTAACACTGCTCCTACGGTGGTTGATTATATGAGTCACTATTTTAAGTTTATGCTAATTAAATACACTGCATATGACATGACTGCAGTACCTTTTTTATCGATTAGGAAGTTATGATGCTGCCATTTGATTAATTATTTTATAAGGAAGATGCCACATGGGGAATGTATGATCGTATCATTCCCTGATATTAGCCTTATGATATTGCTATTAATAATCAATATATATGTTAGTTTAGATAAAAAAAATGATGTTCTATTTGGAATAGGTATTTAGTGTAATGGTTCTGGTCTTTGCTAAATAGCTGATATAATGGGATTGTTGAGTACATGTATCAGAATTTTGCATCTCATTTTAAGTGTATTTAGTAAGTCAGGTACTGTTGTGATTATATTATTGATAATATGAATTTGAATACTATAATGAAATATAATATCTTTGTTAACCCTTAATATATTTTTAAATTTTATGTGTTGCGACTATAGCTACAGATTTTTTATCCACTATTAAGTATATAATTGATTTTTGCTCTTAACATATACATTTTGATTATGGTTATAGGTTGGATGATGAGATAAATGCCATGCAGGCATTGTAGCTATTATTATAATTATTGTAAGTTCTAGTCTGGCTTTATTATAAGGGAGATACTGCTATGTATTTGTATAGTATGTGTTATAAGATGGATATTAGCCTTTGCTCTATTGGTTGTTACATGGATTCTATTTCCTGTTGTTAGTTAATATAATCTGCTTATTAACAGGTAGAAGGAATAATATTAATAAGTAATGGCTATTTTTGCTATTTATAACCCTATGTTAGCAATATTGTGCAATACATATTGTTTAAACTAATGTATTAACAGTTGTTTGATGAATATTGCTTTCTACGTTTAGTGTGTGTTTTTTGCCATATGCTGAGTGGTTTGAGTAATAACAGCATGTAGTGCTAATGAATACATCCTGATATTTTGAAAAATGCTGTTTTGCTGATGTGGACAATATTCACTGCATCTTTAGATCAGGTTCTTAGTAGGTTTTTTATGTTTGCCGCCACTTTTTCGACAGATCAGTTAATATATATTAAAATGTAGTCCAACATTGCTGTAGTCTATCTGTATAAGTTGCCAAAATTAACATTTTATATATATATATATATATATATATATATATATATATGTATGTATATATATATATATATATATATATATATATATATATATATATATACATATATTATTTTCCATTCTAATGTTGGCTTTTTGTAGACATATTGCATTTTCTGTCATCTTCTGATGACAGCTTGAATAATATTTATTTATATGTGTTTATAATACCATAATTAATATATTTAAATATGGTTATAGCGAAATTGCTGATGTGGACAATATTCATTGCATCTTTGGTTCTTAGTAGGTATTTTGTGTTTGCCGCCACATTTGGATGTGTGCGGCAGGTAGGTTAATTTAAGAGTAGTGCAACATTGCTCTAGTCTATTTGTATAATTTGCCGAAATGAACATAAGATATATATATATATATATATATATATATATATATATATATATATATATATATATATATATATATATATACATATATATTATTTTCCATTCTAATGTTGGCCTTTCATAGACATATTGCGTTTGTTGCCATCTTCCGACAGCTTGATTAACATTTATTTATATATGTTTATAATACCATAATTAATACATTTAAATATGATTATAGCAAATTTATTAGTATCTGTAATAACGGATAATGACTTCCATCTTTAGTGGGTGAAATATGAGAATAGGTATATTCCGTCAGGTGCTCTGGTCTGAAAAACTTTAGCAGGTAGTGAAAATGCATGTACTTTTGTGTACTTATTAAAACTATCACCTCATCGTAAATTAGAGTTAGTTGCTATAACCTGGAAGAGTTTTTAGTTGTATTCTATAAGTGCATATTAGGATTTGCATTGGTATAATTTTAGTAACTGTATTTTAGTGGTAGCTATCAATATGGTCATAAGATTTATCTCTAGTCATTTAGGAGTGACTATAACATTTCTGTGTGTTTAGATGAATAATTTAATAATTTTTTATTATTTTCAATATGTACACCATGCTGATGAGTTATGCTTTTATAATTATGGGCAACACTGAATTGTTAAATGAATATTTAATGTATAGATTAGCATTTTATTTGAAAGGTGTATTGTGACTTTAAACCGTTGAACTAGTATAGGTGACGTCATTCATCCTATGTGCACACAGTCAGCCCAATAGTGAACAGATTAGCGTTTGAAAAAGTTAAGCATTTTATGAAAGTATTTAAATGTAATATTTTGTCTTTTAGTTTATGTTGATGGTTTGATGAAGCCACATTAGTGGTGAAAGCGCTAATCTAACAATAAAACTTTTTTATTTATTTTATTGGATGGTATCTGGAGTTGTGGTTCGCTTTACTGTTGCTTTAATTTGTTTAGTAGTAATCTTTAGTTTCTAGGTCTTAAACTTAATTTTACAAGTCGCAGTAAACACAGCTATTACATTTGTAATATTTTGTAAGCAGCTTACAATATGTCAGCAACCATTGAAGTTATACACATACTGTCAGCAGCATTTTCTTCATCTCACTGAGACTTTCTTATGAGACTGAGGAGTTCTGTCCATATTATTTGGTTGTTGAGATATTTAGAAAAATGTGAAAATATCTATATAAGCTAATATCATAAAAAAACAACAGTTAATATCTATTTACCTGCATTAGACAGAAGTCAAATATTAATGCAGTTGAGTTTGCCACTGTGGATGCTTTAAGATGATATATTTTAATACATTGTACATCGCATGGTTTTGGAATTATTAATACAAGTATGAACAAGTAATATTTGATAACTAGAGGCATCAGTAGGAGTTAAACCATGGTTTGGTGCTGGGACCTTTCCCTTTTTGACATTTACTTCTCTGACAATACAAGACAATACAAAAGGATTCTGGCTTACTAAGATTGCAATTTCCTGCATGTTAGGAGCAGTTGTTGAATCCCCACATGACTTAGCTGGCCTGCATGAAAGTTTCTCTCAAACAAATAACTAGTGCCAGATTTATGAACTGACTAAATGCTAAAATGATATTATTGCATCCTTTAGGAGGCTGTATATCCTGAGGAAGTGCCACATTGACAATATGTCCCTGACCAAGTTATTCATGATTTTCTGTTTTAAAGAATAGGAAAATCTTAAAAGAATGCTATGTTACCCTAAGGAAGACATAGTGTCTAGAATGGAAATGGTGATAGGGACACATAAATGTGGTCACTGTAATGTATGTCAATTTATTAAACAAAGTGACTAATTTATTCATCCTGATACAGGGCTTATATAAAGTAGGAACTGGAATCAATTGTAACAGTAAGAACATAATTTATTTAGCACAATGCGATTGCTGTTTATATTTTTATGTAGGGTAAGCCAATAGAACATTTAGGGAATGAATAAGAGAACATGTTAATAGTTTAAGAAATAGGGATTCAGTCAGTGCACTATCCAGATACAATGAATTGAGTAGCAGAAATCATGATTTCAAGTTTATGGGACTAGAACAAATTATCCCTGGACCGAGGGCAGGTAATATTAGAAACCTAATGGAAAATAGTGAGCTAAGGTGGATATAAAAACTGAGACCAATGAATGGGGAGGATTAAATGGGAAATTTCTATGAAATGTGTCTTGAAATCACGAGGGCTACCTAGGAAGTAGTTTTATATGAAATGATATGGGGTGTACGTTGCAATTTATACACCGACATATGAATTTATTTATTTGTGATATATTTAACACTGCTCCTACGGTGGTTGATTATATGAGTCACTATTTTAAGTTTATGCTAATTAAATACACTGCATATGACATGACTGCAGTACCTTTTTTATCGATTAGGAAGTTATGATGCTGCCATTTGATTAATTATTTTATAAGGAAGATGCCACATGGGGAATGTATGATCTATCATTCCCTGATATTAGCCTTATGATATTGCTATTAATAATCAATATATATGTTAGTTTAGATAAAAAATGATGTTCTATTTGGAATAGGTATTTAGTGTAATGGTTCTGGTCTTTGCTAAATAGCTGATATAATGGGATTGTTGAGTACATGTATCAGAATTTTGCATCTCATTTTAAGTGTATTTAGTAAGTCAGGTACTGTTGTGATTATATTATTGATAATATGAATTTGAATACTATAATGAAATATAATATCTTTGTTAACCCTTAATATATTTTTAAATTTTATGTGTTGCGACTATAGCTACAGATTTTTTATCCACTATTAAGTGTATAATTGATTTTTGCTCTTAACATATACATTTTGATTATGGTTATAGGTTGGATGATGAGATAAATGCCATGCAGGCATTGTAGCTATTATTATAATTATTGTAAGTTCTAGTCTGGCTTTATTATAAGGGAGATACTGCTATGTATTTGTATAGTATGTGTTATAAGATGGATATTAGCCTTTGCTCTATTGGTTGTTACATGGATTCTATTTCCTGTTGTTAGTTAATATAATCTGCTTATTAACAGGTAGAAGGAATAATATTAATAAGTAATGGCTATTTTTGCTATTTATAACCCTATGTTAGCATATTGTGCAATACATATTGTTTAAACTAATGTATTAACAGTTGTTTGATGAATATTGCTTTCTACGTTTAGTGTGTGTTTTTTGCCATATGCTGAGTGGTTTGAGTAATAACAGCATGTAATGCTAATGAATACATCCTGATATTTTGAAAAATGCTGTTTTGCTGATGTGGACAATATTCACTGCATCTTTAGATCAGGTTCTTAGTAGGTTTTTTTATGTTTGCCGCCACTTTTTCGACAGATCAGTTAATATATATTAAAATGTAGTCCAACATTGCTGTAGTCTATCTGTATAAGTTGCCAAAATTAACATTTTTTATATATATATATATATATATATATATATATATATATATGTATGTATATATATATATATATATATATATATATATATATATATATATATACATATATTATTTTCCATTCTAATGTTGGCTTTTTGTAGACATATTGCATTTTCTGTCATCTTCTGATGACAGCTTGAATAATATTTATTTATATGTGTTTATAATACCATCATTAATATATTTAAATATGGTTATAGCGAAATTGCTGATGTGGACAATATTCATTGCATCTTTGGTTCTTAGTAGGTATTTTGTGTTTGCGCCACATTTGGATGTGTGCGCAGGTAGGTTAATTTAAGAGTAGTGCAACATTGCTCTAGTCTATTTGTATAATTTGTCAAATGAACATAAGATATATATATATATATATATATATGTATATATATATATATATATATATATATATATATATACATATATATATACATACATATATATTATTTTCCATTCTAATGTTGGCCTTTCATAGACATATTGCGTTTGTTGCCATCTTCCGACAGCTTGATTAACATTTATTTATGTATGTTTATAATACCATAATTAATACATTTAAATATGATTATAGCAAATTTATTAGTATCTGTAATAACGGATAATGACTTCCATCTTTAGTGGGTGAAATATGAGAATAGGTATATTCCGTCAGGTGCTCTGGTCTGAAAAACTTTAGCAGGTAGTGAAAATGCATGTACTTTTGTGTACTTATTAAAACTATCACCTCATCGTAAATTAGAGTTAGTTGCTATAACCTGGAAGAGTTTTTAGTTGTATTCTATAAGTGCATATTAGGATTTGCATTGGTATAATTTTAGTAACTGTATTTTAGTGGTAGCTATCAATATGGTCATAAGATTTATCTCTAGTCATTTAGGAGTGACTATAACATTTCTGTGTGTTTAGATGAATAATTTAATAATTTTTTATTATTTTCAATATGTACACCATGCTGATGAGTTATGCTTTTATAATTATGGGCAACACTGAATTGTTAAATGAATATTTAATGTATAGATTAGCATTTTATTTGAAAGGTGTATTGTGACTTTAAACCGTTGAACTAGTATAGGTGACGTCATTCATCCTATGTGCACACGCACAGTCAGCCCAATAGTGAACAGATTAGCGTTTGAAAAAGTTAAGCATTTTATGAAAGTATTTAAATGTAATATTTTGTCTTTTTAGTTTATGTTGATGGTTTGATGAAGCCACATTAGTGGTGAAAGCGCTAATCTAACAATAAAACTTTTTTATTTATTTTATTGGATGGTATCTGGAGTTGTGGTTCGCTTTACTGTTGCTTTAATTTGTTTAGTAGTAATCTTTAGTTTCTAGGTCTTAAACTTAATTTTACAAGTCGCAGTAAACACAGCTATTACATTTGTAATATTTTGTAAGCAGCTTACAATATGTCAGCAACCATTGAAGTTATACACATACTGTCAGCAGCATTTTCTTCATCTCACTGAGACTTTCTTATGAGACTGAGGAGTTCTGTCCATATTATTTGGTTGTTGAGATATTTAGAAAATGTGAAAATATCTATATAAGCTAATATCATAAAAAAACAACAGTTAATATCTATTTACCTGCATTAGACAGAAGTCAAATATTAATGCAGTTGAGTTTGCCACTGTGGATGCTTTAAGATGATATCTTTTAATACATTGTACATCGCATGGTTTTGGAATTATTAATACAAGTATGAACAAGTAATATTTGATAACTAGAGGCATCAGTAGGAGTTAAACCATGGTTTGGTGCTGGGACCTTTCCCTTTTTGACATTTACTTCTCTGACAATACAAGACAATACAAAAGGATTCTGGCTGACTAAGATTGCAATTTCCTGCATGTTAGGAGCAGTTGTTGAATCCCCACATGACTTAGCTGGCCTGCATGAAAGTTTCTCTCAAACAAATAACTAGTGCCAGATTTATGAACTGACTAAATGCTAAAATGATATTATTGCATCCTTTAGGAGGCTGTATATCCTGAGGAAGTGCCACATTGACAATATGTCCCTGACCAAGTTATTCATGATTTTTTTGAACCTATGTGGACAGTAATCTAACTTTCAGACAACATGTGTCCACTGTCATAACAGACCCCGGATTCACGAATCCTCCATGTAAGACTTAGTAAGTCTTACTCGGAGGCTGCAGTTGAAGAGTATGACGTCAGCGTGCCATGAATATTCATGAGGGCATGCTGACACAACCGTAAGTCTTACACGGACCGTGTAAGAAAGCAGTGGGCGTGTCGGACTGCCTAGCAGTCTAAATGTTCACGCCCCTGCAAGTGTTTCAAAAGTAATAAAAGCATACACACAAGAGTGAGTCCGCTCAAATGTCCCTGCACCCAACACTACACTCCCTGATATTGTAAACCCCTATAATAGTTCTAAAATGCAAAATATAAAATATATTAATTTAAATTCCCAAAATAACTGCCCGTATTTGCGCGTGTGTGCGTGGGTGTGCCCATTACTTACCTGCAGTTAGCAATTCTGACATGGAAGAGCATAAGAAAGAATGTTTATGCAAATCACACCTAATATCTATAGCCTAATGGTAGAACATTCGCACAAAGAAGAGGCATTCACGGTTCGAGTCCCACCACTCCCCTTCGTATTTATGTTTAAATCAGTATATGAAATAATACCTGATTAATATGTTTAAACATTACTAAAAAGCAGTGAAATGGCCAATGTATCATTGAAGAAAACAAATATTTTAAAGGATCCTGATATAAAATTGCCTGCAGTTAAGCAGCGCTACACCCAGCGCAATAGAGTCGCCCGTAGTTTAATAGCGCTTTACCTAGCACAATAGAGGTGCCCGCAGTTTAATAGCGCTTTACCCAGCGCAATAGAGTTGCCAATAGTCTAATGGCACTTTACCTAGCTCAATGTGTTTCCACGGACATGCGCGCCGTGCCAAGCAGGGCACCATAGGACACCAAGCAGCAACGTATAGCAAAGTTGCTTAAATGCAGCCACACCCCCTAGCCTGTCTGGACAGTATGAAAATAAAATGAATGACAAGATTCAAACCCAGGACTCTATGCATCAGAAGCAAAGTACAGAACCGCTAAGCCATGACAGCATAGGGGACACATCCACTGTTAACATTCATATACTTACAAATGATAGTTTAACCATTACTATGCAGGTCTGCAGTCAGCCGAGAATTTTACAAAACGGTCAATCACAAAAAAGTGCGGGAAATGCAGCATATTTAAGCCCCACAGGTGGGAATACATGCCATAACAGATTGTAGCTCACATCTGCAGTTAGTATGTCTGGTGTCGCAGAGGGAACATGCTTCTCAGTGCAACGTTGGGGCATCGAGGAGTCCAAATACATGGTTTGGCTCCTTGTCCACCATCACGAGTCAAGACTCCTGTAGGGCCAGTTCCAAGGGACAGAGTACAAGGCAGAGGCTTGGAACTGGTTAGCTCGTGACCTCACCAGTGCCACAGTTGTTCCTTGGACTGGTGAGCAGGTCTGTCACTGCCATGCAGACCTGAAGAGACGAAAGCAGGAACACCTGAACCAATGGATACAGGAGGCCCGTGGGATGCGTGATGCCCCACAACTGAGTATGTAGCCATGGAATGCAGTATGTAAGAATTGATAATGGAGTATGTATAATAGATAGGTATGTCTCAATATCCCTTCCATTACTTTACAGCTGCAGGTGACTGTGTTATGAATCAGCAAGCCTATGCTGATAGGCTGCTAAGGCTGCACTACTAGGCAGGTTAGTGATTATTCTGCATGTATTGTTATATAAAATATGGGAGAGAGCATGAAAGAAAGTGTTGTAGTCCAAAAATACAGCCAGAAAATTGCCTGAATAAGTCCTCTGCATGCACTGTAAGATAAAAACGTCAGAGAGGCAGAAAAAGAGTGTAGTAACCCATTAAGAAAGGTAACATATGTCTGGAATAATATCTCTGCAGGCACTGGCATATAAAATAAGTGAGTGAGGCTGAAAAAAGAGTGTGCTAACCTATTAATAAAGGTATAATATGTCTTGAACATGTCTGCCATATACACCGTTAAAACAAATAAAGGAGTGAGCCTGTGGAAAAGTGTGTAATGTCATTAATAAAGGTCTAAAACTCAGAGTATGTCTGTGTCACAGAATCTGAAATGTTGTTGTCCCCTTGTGTTATACAAACAGTACTGTTTGAAAAGGTACTGGCAACCCAGAATTGTGCAGTCCCATATAAAGTGGATGATGGAAGTGCTAGTAGCTGTGAAACATATATACAGTCCACAACAGTCAGTTACTGGCTGGCATGCATAAGTAAATCTGGCACACGAGTAGCATACTAATATGTTCCCCAGAAAAGTGAGTGTGCTTCAATAAATGCATGGTTCTGTACAAATTAAAGTGAAAATGTCATGTGAAAACATCCAGATATATAGATAAAGAAATATAAATGCAACCATGAAATATGTAGCAATAACATCCACATCTGGGACAGTTTTTATGTCAGATATAGGACAAGTAGATATATTGAACTAGCCAAACCCACTACACAACCTAATGTATGGTGGCAAGTGTAATAATACATGTAGAGAATATACACCTACAGTCACCAGGAATGTAGTGTAGAGTAAAAGTGTTTACAAGATGTTAATGGAGGTTTTTTCTACACCCTACTGTTTGTGCATAAACCAAGCAATTCCACACCTCAATGGGTATGTGTAATCTTAAATATTTCTTGGGACATATGTCCTATTGTTTTATAAATATTTGCATTCATGTTGATGCATGTGCCCTGTTCAAACACCATGTTCATGGTGGCCTGTTGCTACCAAACATCCCTGCATGCTGTTGGAATATTCACTGTCGTTCAATATATGCATGTGTTATGCTTGCTGTTCAACTGTTAGAACCTTGGTGTGTTGGGTTAATGGGAATATTACTGCATGCTGTTACAACTAATCTGGAATGCTGTTGTTTATTTTGTAATTAAACACACCTAATTACAGAACATATGGGAAGGCTGGTCCCAGCGGACCCACCTGTTCCTCCTCAGCTGGTGAGTGCACCTGGCATCAGCAGCTCTGGTGCCCAGCCTGGGCTCCCCTCCTCCATTGGTCCTGTGCCACCTTCAGGTGGAAGTGCTGCAGGGGGTGGGGCTTGGCCACGCCATGCAAGCATGGGCGGAGATGGGCCACCTGTCACCCTTCGAAGGGTCCGGGCTGTGGTGAGTAGGGAGATCCAGCGTTCAGTCGCTGATCCCCTACGCCAGCTTGAGGCAAGAGTGGCGCGTCTCTCTGGTGAGCCTGCCCATCCTACTCAGCCCCCAGCAAAGCCACCATCGGGGCTGTGAAGGTGCAGTGGTGACTGCCCATGGGTGGGGATCTCAGTTCCACTGTTACCATCTGTGGGCTCATGGGCTTGCGATTTCCAAACAACCTTCCCCGTCAATTGTGTTCACCCACCCCATGTGTCAAATTCTGCCCCTGTATGCGTCTTGTTTGTTTCGTCTGTTTACCTCCCCAACCTACCTCCCCACATATACCTACTTCCTCTACCTCACTTACCACTCTCACCTGAAAAAAATAAATAAATAAAAAGGGCAATCTGTACATACATAGCATCCAATTTCGCACACATGTCCAATGGACATGTACACCGATAATTCTAAATGGCAGTGCAACAAACTATGCTGTCCTCACCCCTCTCTCAGGGGTGGAAGGTTTCAAATCTCACTCCAAATTTCCAACATATGCACAGCTGTTGCTGTTAAAGAAATGGGCAGCTATGGGCCTTCCCTACACCCTTCCTGCACATCCTGAGCTTGTTTCCCTACTGTCTTTCCCTCTCTGTGCCCCCTTTTCACCACTTTCCTATCTCCCCATTTTCTTTTCTTTAAAAGAAATTAGTGTGGGGGTTAGCGGGAGTAAGCACTTTTAAGCAGTAGTAAGCGGGATTAAGCGAGTGTGCGCATGTGTGCGTTTAGCTAAGCGTAGCTAAGCATCACGCAAACCCGTGCAAACCCACTTACAACTGCTTAAAAGTGCCTTAGTCACTCTGTATGACAGGGCCCTTGTATTGCTCAGCAGCAAAATAAAATACACCTATCAGTCTCGAACCCCAGACCTTGGGCTCACCAGTCTGCATGAAGTACCACTACACCAAAGCAAATATACAATAACTTGGTGCTGAAAGAAATATATCATGCATTACAATGAGTGAATGTAAAGGGAGAATAGGAATGGCATAACACAAATCATGTTCTGTAACCAGCAAGTGTTGTGGAATTGCATGACATGACTGTGAAAAGAGAACCAGCCATGCTAGTAGGGAATAATGTTATAGTAGCACCTTACAAACCCCACACAGTATCAGAGCAGGATAAACACTGGCATATTTTAATAGGTCAGAGGCCAGACCCCCCAACTGTGACTGGTTTACAGGGATGTCCTTGATTTGCAAACAGATGTTAGCTGTGCCCCTCAGACTCCCTGTGAAATGTAGTAACAATAGGCAGAAATGTGGGGAATCCCACTTAATGATAAATGAGAGTAGACACTGCTTGCACGTCAGAAAAGGTGTAGTAATACATATGCTCAGAATCCCCCAAAGTCGCAACTGCAAAATATCTGAAATATATCACAGGTGTATCCCACTGATATGTACCTTTCCCTGAGGCTGTTCAAATATATACCTGAGAGTATCTGAGGCCTGGAAAAATCAGAAACACACAGGCATATCAGCTTGTCAGCTGTTACACACTCTGCAAATAGCTGTAGAATGAATTCCACAAGCATGGCCTTATGTAGGAGTACAGCACAGTAATATCAAAGGATGTAGACATGTACTGCTAGCAACCACCTGTGACAATGCCATTGTTCAGGTGCTGAAAAGACTGGTGTGGTGCTCAGTCAATGAATACTAGGCTAACCTCTGACTACCATCTGGATATGTCCACAGGTGGGAGCTACTCAGACAGATTACTATCCTTTATAGACTTACAGGTACACAGCAACTCTGCATGTTCAGCAAGATAAACATCACACGATAGCAAACAA
>NC_056731.1:1305516744-1305571744 GCF_019279795.1 Protopterus annectens | reverse complement strand
AATATGCCCTAGCTGTACACTACCGTTACCTGTATAGTTAGCATATGCATATGTGAGATGTGTACTGTGTGTTTAGCAGTTGTGCTACCTATCATGTGCAGTACTGATATTTGGAATAGTATCTGTACACCTGAGACTGTTGACTGTTGTTCTAGTATAGATTAGCACACTCACAGTAGCAATGCCACAGTTGTGACCATTGAAAAACTCTGTCATATTCTTGTAGGTCCCTCTGGTGTGACAGCAGGGCAGACGTTACATGCTGGAGAGTGTGTTAACACTTTAATAATGGTAATGAAATGTGCATGCCATAGGTGAGGTGTAGGCCATGTACATGTAGCACACCTATGCATAATGCATGCTGTGCATGTTTGCTGTGAGACATCAATCATCTCAGTAAAGTCAGTAGCTGACTCAATCACATGCAATGCACAGTGCGGCAGATACAATTGTGGCAACACTGTACTGCACATTGGATATGCATAGTTGCTACAGCTGTACACAACAGAAAATGTTTATCATACGCAGTACATGAAAACATGCTACATTTGGCATTACCACACACCCGCTGTAAGGTTACACTTCAGTATCCCACATGTTATGCACACACACATGATGTACCTCAGGGGTGGAGGCCTATCATGGGGCTGTGCAACACTCTGCAACACATAACAAAGACATGTTAGGCAATGCTCCCTGTTGGGCACCTCACACACCCATGTACAAGGTGGCTGTGTAATTGTGAACGTAGCCACGGCACTGCAGTTCAGGTACAGTATGCTAGGCAGTGGTCTTGCACACATTACCAGCTGTGAGTGACCACAAGATGCATGTTGATGATGGCACAGGGTACTACACCCCATCCAGTTACAGTGACCACAGTACTACTCATAGCAGTCATTGCTTTGCACCTCAATGTTGTGTGTGTGCGAACATATGCACCTATACACAACATGCATAGCATGTTGTGTGTGTGCTTACAAATGCCAGTATACACAATATGCACAGCAGTCGCCATCCAAAAAAAGTGTCACATATATGTCCTGGAATGCTACTGGGTATATAGGTCACCTGACACACATTGGGTATGTGTGGTGTTTGATATTGCAGTTGTGTAGCATGCCATGCCATGCCTGACACCAACATATCTGCAATATGTCCCACACTCACCATAACCACTGTACACTGTCCATGTCGAGCATTGGAATTCCTTCATGTCAACATGCACCACTCATCCCGTGTGTACATAGCATGCATATGCTACACCCGTGCCCACTATTATCTGCTATGGACACAGACACTGTACTCAAACATGGATATCTATGTGTCACACAGATAACACATGCAGCCATGGCATGTATACTTGTGAGTGATAGTGCACAAGGCATTGCAGAACTTATAATATCTGCACAGCAATGTTGTGTCCATGTACACACTGTGTTCCAGGGTGTAGCCAATCACTGAACTACACAGTTGCATCAAAGGCACGTATACTGCCATTAAATAGGGGCATCTACACTTGTACTGCATGGTCTTGTGCAGCACATAGTCTGCATGCTGACACGTGTGTGATGGCTGTTTACCTTATGATACTGACACCCACCTTCACCCACTATAGAGTATGTTTTGGATTGCTGCTGTGTGTGTATGTGCTGTAGTGAGAAGTGTATTAGTGTTCATGTGTTCATGTGCGCATGTGTTCATGTTTGCACATGTTCCTGTGTGCATGTGTGCATGTGTTCATGTGTGCATGTGTGCATGTGTGCATGTGTTCATGTGTGCATGTGTGCATGTGCGCATGTGTTCATGTGTGCATGTGTGCATGTGTGCATGTGCTCATGTGTTCATGTGTTCATGTGTTCATGTGTGCATGTGTGCATGTGTTCATGTGTGCATGTGTTCATGTGTGCATGTGTGCATGTGTTCATGTGTGCATGTCATCATGCATTCATGTGTTCATGTGTGCATGTGTGCATGTGTTCATGTGTGCATGTGTGCATGTGTTCATGTGCAGACCATAAAGTGTGTTTCATGTCTTCCTCTCACAGGTGCTGAGTTAGGGCTGGCAGCAAGCAGCAGGGAACCTGAAGCCACTTGCATGAATAGTGGTGATGATGAGACATGTATTTTGGCACAGGAAGGTTTGACAGGGTCTGTCGTTGGTCCGCCAATCAACAGTACACAGCATTCAACCCATCTATGTGCACACTCATACTGTCAATACATCCCTCACCACCAATGGCCATAGGCGAGGGACAGCATACAGTTGGCATTGACAAGGAGAGTGTGGTACCCATGGCACTTGCATCCCCTCACAGCAGCCATAGCCATATTCCCAGAATGGTACCACATAGGCAGAGGTCCAAGGGTTCTCAGGGGAGCACCACTGGTCATATTGCCCCTGGCAGGCATGCCCTCAAAGGTCTTATGATGACCAGTATGTTCCGGGCTGTGATGCAGGCTCAGGCACGTATGGAACGGTACACCAGGCAGGGACTTAGGGCACATAGGGCACATTACACTGCTATCAATGACAGCATCCGTGACCTTGCCGGTGCCATCCGGATTTACACCAAGGTCATTGATAGACATTGGGGGGAGACATTAGATGCCCTCCACAATATGTCTTCCATGAGCCAGGACCGTGTGGGACGGTTGCGACGTCGACGCGGATGCATGCCAGCAACAGCAACAGCTGGCAGTGGTCGCAGATGGCCCACAGTTCACAGCCACTCCCATAGTGGCAGTACCAGCCCCAGCAATGCTGGGGCTGGCCTTTCCATTGACCATCCCAGTAGTCCTCATGCACGTGTCTCTGGCCAGTCCCAGCAGGGACACGGGTCCAGTCATCCATACCTCTGCCTCTGATGACGGTATCCAGTCAGGGTTGGTACCCGATACTGTCTGTAGCACCCCTGCCAGGCACAGGCACTTTGTCCATGGCCGGAGACAGTGATCTGTACAGCCTAGCAGGTACAGTCTGTGGCTGTGCCACAAACTACCGTATATGGCAGCCACATGGTGGAGCTGTGTGCATGCAGACACACACACATTAACCAAACAACTAGGGCTCACGCATACACACACACATTACATCAACATTGGCCCATGCTGTACTGTTGTTCCACACAGACACACACACACACACACACACACACACACACACACACACACACACACACACACACACACACATGTTGATTGGATGGGTCAATGTCAGGCTCTGACAAACAACAAAACACCCTCTGCATATGATGATACCTGTGTCGCCTCCTGTCATCTGTAACATTGACGGAGGAACAGGCTACCATGGTGCTGATGCACAGGGTGACACTATAGCAGTGTAGCAATCTTAGCAAGTTGTCAACAGGAAAGTGTAATGACATCCTTGTAGGTATATCTGAGCAGACATTATGCATCAAAGCTCTGATTGTCAATGTAGCATTGTTTACAACACTGTTAGGTCTGAGTATGTATTGTCCACTGATGTGCCAATTGGCTGAGGTGTAATGTGTTGCCAGCATGTGTTAGTGAGTGGACAGTATGTGTGTGATGTGTGCAGTACAGATTAGCAGGTGTACATATGTGAACATGGTGGGTGCACACTGTCTGCATGTACGTGCATAGTGGACACATGGGACGTGTGGCATACCCTGTTGTACACATTGTTAACATCTCATAGTATCTTTCAATGGACAGTATGCATTCTACTACAGTTATGTACTAGCATGGGTAGACATGTGTGTATGACATGGGTTGACACCATGCTGTGGGTGATACCGTTAATATCTGTCAATGATTTGTGGTCTGGTAGTATACACAATCTCAACAGCATGACTATAAGCAATCATTGGATATGTCCTGACAAATGACACACAGTCGTAGGGAACTCAGTAACAGTTGGATCCTTCCGGTGCTACACTATAACACTGACCAGTGGTAATGACCGCCACCCATTCCTGTGATCACACCTGTTTGCATATAGCCCCCTTAGGTACATGCAAACACACTAGGGATGTGTCCATCCAAATCTGGAAATGCATGCATTGGCCTACAATGCATTCCCTGGATGGAACGCATATCCTACACAAGGGTATAATACAGACTGATACCTGTTGTCTGATACATGCTGTATAGCAGTAAGCCGACTATGGCATAGTCATCCACATGTACTATACATACTATTCCATTAGGTGGTAGCCCTCAACATGAATGTTGGGTAACAAAGTGTACATACGGCCTCATGTAATGTCATGTGTCCCTTGGTATCCACATATCCATAGGTATTGTGGAGTCCCAAGGTGTATCACATAAGGCATTAGTGGCCTGAATGCATATCCACAAGGCAGTTGTGCACCTATAAAGACTGTCCAAAATTGGCAGTCATTGCTGTGTGTGAACATGTCTGACATATACCCCAGGCATATACCCTCACTCACACTACTCTAAGGTAACTGTCTTGGGTGTGTGTGGCACAGATGACCTTGGACACAGATCACGACAGTGGACAGTATTGTCACATACATTCATATGTGGCCTACGATCTGAGAAACCTGTCAATGGAAACAAATGTATTCATGTAGTATGCAGGCTTTACACCTGTGTACTGATTGAGGGGACATGTACACATATATTTTTGCAAACAGATACCTGAGATGTGAAATGCACTTATTGTTGCAATCATAATTTGTCATACCATAGTAAAAGCAAAACACACACTGCATTGACCAACAGTGACACACACACAGTCAGAGTTTGCAGGATTCAAACCCCTACCTAACTATGTTATGATACTGGAGAGAGACGCATTAACATGGCGCACTACTTGCTTTACTGGCTGGTTTCCCTTCTCCGTCTGTATTTGTAGGATGGTAACATCATCAGGCTTTCCAAAGAGGAATGTACCTCTTTTAGTGTGTTTTACCAGTCTCCAAAAAGGCCACTCCTTTCAAAGACAATTGCACACATACACCCTCATTTGCAGGATTCAAACCCCTACCTAACTATGAAATGCAGGCGTGGTGGCACAGTATGCGTAGAGCGTATCAATCAACAGCAGTCTGTATAACACACAAATACACTAATATGCTAGCTGCGTACAGATAGAGTTACCAGTTAGTCAGTATCACCGTAAAAAGCAAAAGTATACCAAGTACTGTATCAGGCTTCCGTGGAACAATGGCTTGAAAACTCTTCAGCACCTCAAGCGTTCAGCGGACATATCCAAAGTTGTATAACAAAGAAAGCAAATAAATGCAATGCAGGCTTGTTATTCAACGCCAGTATGCAAGTCAGTGCATACAAAAATAAGCTATCTGCTTGTAGATGGAGTCAACAGTTAATTCAAATAAAGTACCTGATTCAAGAGCAAAACTTCAGAGGAACAATAGCTTGGAAACCTTCAATGACAAACCAAGCTCAACAGAGTATATCCAAGGTAGTTTATTCATAAAATCGCAAGCGCTTTCAACTAGGTCTTCATCAGGCCGTTAAACAATTTAGACTGACAAAGCACTCATATTTATAACAAAACATCACAGTAGCAACGATGTCATTTCCTGTTAAAATTTTAAACTGACAGAGCATCACAGTAATGGAAATGCCATTTCCTGTTACTACTAATTCAAAGTCTAAAAACATTTTAAATAGAAAATATATATAAAAAAGGTATATATAAAAAGATATGTAGTGATAGTTGCACGCAAAAGCTGAATGTATGTAGTTCCAAAGCAAAACACTGTCATTGGATGTGCAGGATATCCTAATCTTATATATATGTTCTCTAATCCTCTCTTTAAACTTACGGTCAGTCTTGCCCACATAAAATGCTGGGCAAGATTGACATGTAGCCAGGTACACGACATGTTTAGAGTTGCATGTTGCTGACATGGTGAATGTAAAAAGCTGCCCTGTGACAGGATGTGTAAAAGTATTACATTCTTTCACATATTTACATTGGTTACATTTCTGACACTTTCTAGTAGCCCCATCTAGACTATCTGACATTATATTTCCAACTCTATTCGGACCACAGAGCATCCTATTATATTAGATATTTCCTACTAGATGTATAAATCAATATATATATATGCTTTTCATATATATATTTTAGTGATAATGTTTGATGGTAAATTTCTGACTTCATGAGAGTTTACACCATGATACAAATATTAGTAGTTTTTTATTTATTGTGGCATCTTGAATGGATTTCTAATGCATAAGTGCTTTCACTAACAATAATTTTAATAAATTAGATACATTTCTTAGCAGTAATTTTATTTTATTGTGTATGCAATTATATGTTTTTTTGTATAATGACAGTGTTTTGCTTGTATTGTGATGCTCTGTCAGTTTAAAATTTTAACAGGAAATGACATCGTTGCTACTGTGATGTTTTGTTATAAATATGAGTGCTTTGTCAGTCTAAATTGTTTAATGGCCTGATGAAGACCTAGTTGAAAGCGCTTGCCGATTTTTATGAATAAACTACCTTGGATATACTCTGTTGAACGCTTGGTTTGTCATTGAAGGTTTCCAAGCTATTGTTCCTCTGAAGTTTTGCTCTTGAATCAGGTACTTTATTTGAATTAACTGTTGACTCCATCTACAAGCAGATAGCTTATTTTTGTATGCACTGACTTGCATACTGGTGTTGAATAACAAGCCTGCATTGCATTTATTTGCTTTCTTTGTTATACGACTTTGGATATGTCCCGTTGAACGCTTGAGGTGCTGAAGAGTTTTCAAGCCATTGTTCCACGGAAGCCTGATACAGTACTTGGTATACTTTTGCTTTTTACGGTGACACTGACTAACTGGTAACTCTATCTGTACGCAGCTAGCGTATTAGTGTATTTGTGTGTTATACAGACTGCTGTTGATTGATACGCTTCATACTGTGCCACCACGCCTGCATTTCATATTTTTTCTTTAACTATTTGGAAGCACAGGAGTGTTGGTGAGTGTAACCTTGCAGTTTCCCTACCTAACTATGTTATGATACCAGAGAGAGACGCATTAACACAGCGTGCTATTTTCTTTACTGGCTGGTTTCTCTTTTCCTGCTGTATTTATAGGATGGTAACATCATCTGACTGGACATTGTAATGTGTGTACACTTTGTGTTATGCCATTCCAGGAATGTTCCATGTGTGTCGTCGGGTGTCAACAGCTTGAACAGGAACTCATAATCCTTACCTTGTGTGATCTATCTGTGGACACATTGACATTCCTTCTTATGTCAACACATATTTATGCACAGCTTGTTGGTTTTGTGGGTATTCCATGTGTCTGGGATGTTGATAAAGGGCTATTCAAAGTCTATGTGAGACATGTGTAGCTGTGTTCAGTGATGTATGTCCTGGGTGGCTGCCTTGCAAACAGTCTAGCATGTTTGGGAACCATGATCCGCACATGAACATACCACAGTTAGTAGGGTTGTGTGTATTTCACCTTCCAATAGCTCTGTTTATGACTTCAACCATGATGGACTCCATGGCCTTGCAGATCAGACTTCATAGACATACTGGACTGTACTTCCCATGGTGTGTTGTGCACCAACAGTTGTGTGGAGTGCCATATGTTGCTGTAATACATTCAACAGTTCCACATCCTGTGTATGGGGGGAGGCTCAGCTGACTGTTCAGGTGCAGAATCTTTTTGTTCTGTAGTCAATGCATGACACACATTGGGAATCAATGTATTCCAGTTGCTGCCATGCTTTTGGCATTGGGGATAGCTGTTCATCCATTCTACATGTGATATATCCTGCTATGATGATATGGACTATCGTCAGTGGGAGGTGGGTCTGTATATATGGGCCTGTCTGTCAGGATGTTGGCATTGTCAGTCAGGTACAGCTGGCCCTGACTCAGGACATATATGGGTGTACATTGCTATATATGACATAGCTGTCGGAGGTGTCATGATACAGTCTGGACTCCTTCTCAGCTACTCTACAAAACACCAACGAACCTGAGCACTAATCCCTGTTATACTCTTTTACACACTTAACACCCTACTGATCTTTTGTGATCTGGCTACAGTGTATGTCATCATAATATCTCGGCATGTCCAGGGGTTGGTTTCATGTGTACTCTCCAGTCCAGCTGGTGATTATTGTGATGTTAATACAATGTCACATCTGCCTCATGTACACAGACAACCCTCTCCTCCTCCAGACAAACTCAGATATATGTGTGAGATGCACCTATAGAGACATACAGGGTGCTGAACTCTCTCGACCCATGACTGGCACAATCGATCAGGTGGTGAAGGTAACCACACACACCACATATCAATCTCACATATCCTCTGGCAACAGCACTCAAACCACATTATCACACATGGACATACTTGGATGCTGTTAAGTAACTCTGCCTAAGCAGAAGAGACCTCCACAGCAGGCACAAAAACAACTGCTACCCCACTACAATACCCACATATTACATAGTTCACAATGTCAGTGTGCCACACAGACACTGCCCGTCGGACTAGACAACACACCTAATACACTTGTAATAGGTGACACTTATTGTCAGACACACTGACATACCACTCACCAGCACGAACATGGGAATAGTCACTTTGGGCTGTCTGTCAGGTGCCAGGATCTGCCACATAACACATGCAGGCAGGTCACTCCAAAACAAGTATAGGACTGGGACCATCATTGTCCATGCTGGTGCGTCAAACCTCAGACATTACTCCCTGGAACACATGACATGGTACATGGAGGAACACTCTGATCATGTAGCCCAGGCCAGTACGACCCTTACCTTGTCTAGCATCTTACACCCACCAATTATGATGTCACAGTATACAGACAAACATATCATGTTTAACAGTTGGCTGTCATTCATAGGGGCTACAGTGTCTGTCAGCCTGTGGTGACATGCTCGACATGCCACATAGCTTCACTATGGACAGCTTGCACCTGTCACCCTTGGACCTTTGAATGCTGGCTAAGGCTTTTGCTACCACCATAATGCATTTGTTGAACAGGGCTTAAAAGACAAACCCACCTCCATAGACATTACAGGTTAAATGACAATAAGGATAATGCTGCTCAACACCAGATGTGTTACCCTCCTATTGCAGCCACTCAGGACTCTCCTCAGTATGGTGGATAGCGATATCTGTGCACTAACAAGCCTAGTTCAGGCTCACATATGCACACCAGCACTACCAGGTTATGTCTCATACCATGATTTCTGACCACAGGACTTGGAATGGACAACACAACTTGGGGGGAGTATCCATATACATCACAGATGCACACACCTCCGGGTTAGTAGCATTGCCCAAAGCATCACAGACCATACATATACAACTACCATTGTGCAAAACTGCCTTTCAGTTTTTTGCCTGCTACTGACCACCCTCCCATACTCAGGTACCACACTCGGCATTCCTGGGAACAGTGGAGAATATGAATGTCTCCACAAACACCATTATATTGTGTGACTTCAAATACAAAAATATTGACTGGGGATAGTACTCAAGCCCCAACACCCTTGCCCTACAGTTGCTACAATTTGTTAATAATTATGCTATGGCACAACCAGTCATCACAGCCACAAGGGGGAATACATATTGGACCTGATCATCACCAACATGGAGACTCTATGTTCTACACAAGTGAAATACCCTTATTGGTAAGGTCAGAACATACATATATCTCACTGGACATACATATACCCTCCACACACCCATCCTGGGTATTCTTGGTGAACTCCTCATGAGCCAACGTCTCACTTCACCAAAGCAAGGTGGTATCCTTCAGAGACCCTGAGACAGTGTCAAATACAGCTCCGACTGCTGAATCCTTTACATACACATTCTATGGACACCTAGTGGACTGCATGGATTGTGCTATCCCAAATAACAACAGGACTTACTCATCCAATGGCAGGGGACCTGTCTGGTAGACCCTAGCCATTAATAAGCTGTACAATGTCAGGAGGAAGCTACTACATGATAGAGCACAATCCCAGACAGGCAAAGCATCTGTGATCTGTACTAGCAGACAGCTACGATCACTCATGAACTTATTCAAGGGCTGCTTCTCACGGACAATTGTACCAGACATGTAGGACTATCACAAGGCCTTCTTCAGTTATGTCAGGAACCTGGGTGGACACTCACTGATATGCTGTGTGTTACTGCATACTGACTAAACTTACCTTGAACCCACTGGCATTGCCAACATCCTGGCAGACAGGTTCAGTGCAGATGTGTCCCTCCCATCCCCTCTAGGGAGCAACTATCCATCCCAATATTGTGTAACCTTCCTGACATCACACAGTAACAGGTGAGTGCTGCCCTCCCCAAAGCATACATCACAGCATGAATAGGACCAGATGGTGTCCCAGCATGTATCTTACACGAGCTTCATGACAGTCGTAACACTCACATTACATCACTGTGCAATATCGGAGTTACTACAGGATATATACCCATGGAATGGTGTACAGCTACAGTGGTCCCACTACACAGAGTTGGTGCCACAATGGACCACAGACAATATTGCCCTATAAGCCTAACTAGCCTGTTCTGCAACACTATGGAGCGTATTGTCATGGGTCTCTTACACATACACATCGGGAACCTACAGACACTGTGTCCAACACATTTCAGTGTTGTTGTGGGCAGATCTTGCCTCTTGAACATATTTGTATTCTTTACATGGTTAAGGTCCATCGACATAGGGTCAGTTGTCCACACAGCCTACCTGATCCTTGCAAGCCCCTTCCACACAATAACCCACTGGACCATTATGCATAGGCTCACCAGCGTCAATATGGACACATATCTCACATGGTGGATTGCTACCTGGATCAGGTTTGGCACCCACATGGTCAGAATTGCATGTGCCATGTCTGACTATACACTAGTTACACCTGGCATCCCACACGGCTCAGTCCTGGGACCTCTCTTGTTCAGTATATATTTGTCTGACATGCAGGCTACCACAAGGGGAATATGGCTGACCTTGTTCACACTTGACTGCAAACTGGGTGCCATAATCAACTCTCTGCCTGCCACATGCATACTCTAACAGGGTTTCACAGAGATGGATGACTGGTGGCTGAGCCATGGCCTACAGCTAAATGCCATTAGTTGCATGGTCATCCCCTTTGGGAATAGCAACATGCCCACACATTACCACATAGGTAGCACTCTATTAGATATGGTAGGAGTTGTTAGGTGATTGGGGACATGACTTGTTTGTACTATTGCATGTGACATTCACGTTGCCAAAGTGGTTGGACAGAACTTCTATGTAAGCCACCTTATCCCATATGGTTTCACATGTAGATCGAGTGTGGTCATTGTGCCCCTATACTCATCACAACCATGCTTGGTTACAATGCCACATTTGGGGTGTTGCTTACCCAACACCTGCAGCAACTGTACTGGCCACAGAAGTTCCTCACCAGGCAGATGTAGGGACTCACACGGATGACCTGCACAGTTCGGATGCAGTCATTCCAGCTATACTCAGTTGATTACCACCTACTTGGATATGATGTGTGCCTGTTGTTTACAGGAATACCCAACCCAGAATTACTGGACATGCTCCACCTCAGGATATCCGACTCCCTAGAAGCTACACACTCCAGTGACATATACCTCAGCAGAGATGTTAACTGGACATGCTGGAGGGACAGATTCTTATCACAGGGCCTCCACTCACTCCGGATTGTGATCACAGTTTCATATAGGCATAGCCACCCACTGACCACCTACAGGGGACATCTTGACGGCTGTATGGGTGATCGTATGTTTACCCCTGGGATAGCTTCTGTGTCCCTGCTACACAGAGGCACACTAGCCTAGCTGTACATGGGCTATCTTGTGTGACCTGCTGTTCACTGGCACAGTGTAGTAATCTGACAGGGTTGCAAAAGCAAAACACACTCTGGCTAGGCTTGTACATGCCCTAGGGCAGATAGCCTAGTATCGACCTCTGAACCTATGCTTATGCTCGGGATGCACAATATTTATTGCTGATACTGTTTGCAGGTATTTATCAACTTTGCTTTCCCAGTTTCTATGAACAACTTTGGTATCTGCAGAACATATTTGATTATGACAGGGTTCCACTATATTATATATGTGTCTGTTGTCATGTAACTGTGTACACAGGGCAGATTGCTGGACAGTGAGAGGTTCCTGGGTTTACACATGCAACTGCCAGATATGTGTGGCCCACTGCTGTACTCAGACATGGCCTAAGTGTGTGAGCATGCCCAGTTCAGGCTTTCCATGTTTTGTTGCCTGACATTTGTCTCACTTATTCAAGTGTGTGAGCATGCCCAGTGTGATCTTTCAGTATGTTGCAATCTGAGGTCCACGACATTTGTGGATGTGTGTGAACATGACCAATATTAACATTTATACTGTGTGTGTGTGTGTGTGTGTTGGAAGTCACGTTATGTTCTTACTGCAGGACTCACCTTTGTGTCATAACTCAACAGGGATTATGCTGTGCCTGCAGAGTTTCCATGAGATACTTTGCATAGATCTATCAACATTCCTTCATACTGGCTGACCACTGCAATGCTGTCATGGTTTAGTGGTTCAGTACTTTAACTATAGTGCACAGTATCCTGGGTTCGAGGCCCATCACTGCTTTATATTTTCATACTGAGCAGACCAGACTGCTTAAGGGCCAGTTAAGCAAATATGAGCATGTTGGCTTTTGTTCAGCTATGCCCTACTTAGACCAGGCTTGTCCAACATTGCTGAATATTCACCAACTTTGCTGGACGTTTCCCAATAATACTCAACATTGACCACAGTTGCACTAGTTGGTGTGTGCAATTCTGTTTGCAGAAACTACATGGTGGCAAATGCTGCTTAGCACTGCTTTACATTGCTTAACACATGACAATCATGCCTCAGGTGGTGCTGCAGGGCTGCCTATGTCGGATGCATATACTACACTCCCTGCACATGTTTGAAAGCAGGTCATGTCAACTTAGGCATCCCTTTTACTATATGTGCGAGTCAGAGAGAGGTATCATTTCCAGAGTTCCTAATGAGCCAGTGTATGTGCTATGCGTTGCCTCTTTGCCAAGGCCAAAGCATACTGGGCATGCCTCCTTCTGCCTACTGGGGAAGGCTCAAGTTGTTCCTCCTCCGAGTCACCCTGTGCCTGTGCAGGCCTTGGCAATGGTGGGGGGCTGTTTGGCCTTGCCCCATGCTGGTCCTGCTGCAGCTGTTTTCGCAGGATCATATTATGTAGCATAGCATATGCCATGACAATTTGGGTACATGTAGTTGGTGAGTACTGCAAGGCTCCACCAGATGTGTCCAAGCACCGGAACCATGACTTGAGCAGCCCAAACACACACTCGATTACATTTTGTGTTTGTGTGTGTGCCTCATTATGTCATTCCTGTTCAGGTGTGTGTGCGTTTCTGATGGTTGTCATCAGCCCCGGCTCCAGTGCATAGCCAGCATCCCCCACTAGGTGACCGTGTGGGATGTCCCCATTGGCAAATGTCTGGTACAGCTGCGTCAGATGCCAGATATGGGAATCATGGTAGCTTCCAGGGCAGCCAGCACGCACATTCAGTATTATGCCCTGGGCATCACACATGACCTGGCAGTTGATGGAGGGGAAGCCCTTGTGGTTGAAGTAGACCCTACCCCGCTCACCGGCTGGTGCTTTGATGCGTATGTGCGTGCAGTCTATTGCACCCACTACCTCAGGGTATTCCGCTATTTGCTGGAAGAGACGCATATTTCTGGCCAATACCTCACGGGAATTGGGGAAATATACATGATCACCGACATGTGCTGACATGGCATCCAGGAACTGGTGCGGTACCCTGAATGCTGATGCCTGTGATATCCCCATCATATCACCAGGTGGTCTCTGGAAGGTACCTGTTGCTAATATTCTTAGGCTAACACATACCCTGATTTCCACTGGGATGTGTACCCCTCTGTTGGTTCGGTGTGTGAAGCGTGGCCTGCACAGCCCAACAGTTTGCTGCAGGAGGTCTCTGTCCACTCTGTAGAGCTCCACTATCTCCAGCTCATGTAGCCCCTGGTAGATTACCCTGGACCTATACACTCTTCTCCGTCTCCTCATTGTGGGTTGTCCAGCAGCATTTCCATTGTCACCACCCACAGCATGTTGCATATGTCGCCTTATAACAGCAATGGCAGCCCCTAACATATCTTTGTCTCAGTAAAGCTTTTTCAGTTTTCACTTCTGTTAGCTTACTGCAGTGTCTCTTGTGAGAAACATTATTGACTGTTGTTTGCAGAGTTTTAAGTGATAGGCTGGACTGGGCTAGTGTACTGCCTGTGTAATTGCCTGATTCTGATTGTTTTTACCTGCTAGCTCTGCTAGTACTCCCTAGTAGCTTCCTAATATTTGTTGTGCTTCCTATTTCCTTTCAGTTTCCTGGGAGGGCAGCGCTGCGCACACAAGCGCAAACACGCTCACAGCAGCTCACACGTGCACACATGCCTACACAGACTACAACTTGCTTATTCAGGTTAAATCGTGCGCACACCAGTGCAAATGCACTTACAACACTTTAAACTGCCTTATACATGCTTACTCCGGCTTATACGCGTGCACTCACTCTTACACGCGCACACACTGTTTTACTCGGGTTTACAGGCGCGCGCACGCGCGCATACCCTCTCACAAAGAAACTTTGGTGTTATTCATGGCATACACCTTCCATTTCTTGACTTTACCTAGCCTACCTGTTGACACACCTCTTTCAATGATGTGTAATTGACAACTGACATATGCCACTCTGCTCCAATGAGCTTCCCTTCTTTCATACATACCCCACACGTGATGTCACCTATCTTCTACTCTGTTACTCCCCTTATCCTACTCCTACACTCCACTGACTGTGCTCATTTGCTATGTAAACCTGCGATTCACTATCCTAACCCTACTTTGCATAGGATTGCCTACTAATGCTTAGTTACATCTCTTAGACTGTGCTTCCCCCCTTAGCAACCTCTACTCAGTGGCCATGTTGTCTTCAGCCTGCCATTTGCTTGCTTTGTAAATTAACAATTTACATAAAATCCACATTTGTGGGTTTTAATTTTTATTTTTCTGGTTTTTAGAGCGCAGCCTGTTTGCGCAGCTCTGCGCTACGCTTAAACATCGGAAATCGGAGGAAAAAATAAATGATTTTTATTCTCATATTGCATCAGGAGACATTGCCATTGGCCATATATTTGGCCATTGGCATGCTTCCTGCACTGGATGCAACCCTTTATTTGGAGCTGTCACAGCTCCATTTTGCTATTTGCAGAACGGTACTCAGTTGTCAACTGAGTACATTTCTGCAGATAACACTGCTCTTACTCGGACAGGTTCGGGTTTCCTGAATCACAAATCTACCTCATTTGCATGCCTTTCACCTGCAATTGAGGTAATTTGCATAACCCGGCCCTGTCCGTGTTAGAGCTGTTTTAGGAGCTCTCTTGCATGCCCCTGCAGGCTGTTTCTGGATCGCTCGTTGGACATGATGCCTGCATGGAGTCTTACTCTACTCTTAGACTCCATGCAAGCCATCATGAATCCGGCCCAGATTCTTTCTATATCACACAGTTTATAAACAAAGGGATTCTGACTAGACCTAGTGATATTATTTCCCCCCTTTACTCAGCAGTAATTTGGCCATTCATTAAATATAATGCCCCCTTTGGCATGTGTCTGTCCAAATACATGCAGAAACTGAAATGCTCTCAGTGATACCTTATTAAAATGATACAAAGCCAATACAGTATGTCCTACATGGACCACCTCTAAGTGCTGTCAATATGCTCAGTATCCTACAGATTGCTTAGAGGTGACCTGTATTTGGAATATAAGATGCCCTCTGCCCAAACACTGATGGACCTACTGCACATCAGCAAGTCAAATGGCATCAGAAAAACTTGGTCCAGGGATCTAAACATCCTCAGCAACATGAACAGAACAGTTTGGAGTGGCAGGTATATCTCACAGAGGATGCCACTGCTCTGGAAAAGACTCTCTATCCACATTAAATAAAGCTTATCCCTGTTCATATTCAATTATAACTTGGATCTATGGATGGATAATAGAAAAGTTACCACAGGACTGCCCCCTGTACTATTAATGGACAGTGGCAGCTCCTGAATACATTATTCCATGTAAACGAACCCTTCATTTATGTATGGTATGATCCCAGTTATGCTCACTAGGGGTAATATATAATTATTGATTATGAGATGGGTAAGGCCAGTCTAACACCAAATAGGATCAGTTAATTCAAACACCAAAAGGGATATTGGCTAGTCCTAAAATAGCTCACAAGGGCAGTTAGCCTAGTACTTGCCTATAAACCTATGAACCTATGAACGTTTAATAGAAACCACTTTATGAATGCATCTCCAGAGATAAGATGCAACCCACCACCCAATTATACAGAAAGCATATATAGCAAACAAAACATTTTTCCATTTTGAGTAGCAGGTACCTCGTCAATGGATACATGTTATTTATCTAGATTCACATAAATTGTTAAACAAGTTAGAATCCAAATTTATCAAAGTAAAGAGACTGCAATGAGGCAAAATCTCCATTTAATAGGACATCTAGTTGGGGGGGCTATGAGTTAATTAGCTTCTAACAATTGATGGTTATACCACATAAATTCATAAAAAATGGAAGAAATTAAACTACAATAAAGGCTGTGTGTTTTTAAAAATATTAATTCACTATAATGAATAAATGATTACTAAACTGAATAAAGAAATAGACTTTATGGTGGAAAAATAAAATTGGTATTCTGAATTCATGATCTAGCCAATAAGTGCAAAGATTTTAATGAAAAAATTAAGTAAAAATATAATTTCTGGAACTCAGAAAGAAACCCAATGCTGTCTATAAGAGCTGCAGACAAAAGAGACTGTTTTCCTGATTCCACAAAATGAGATTCCTAGACAGAACAAATCTGCCATCTGCTATCAGATATAAGGAAACAGAATGAGACAAATGCATTATTTAAACATATTAAGAAGGAAGACAGTGCTCATTGCTTTAAATTTGGTGTATTATATGTGATGAAAGTATCGCTAACAGATGGTGGTATAAAAATGTTAATATAAAAAGAGGAATGTAGATAGCAGTGTTTAGAGCAGCTTTAAAGCCAGGTTTGAATGATATTGTTTCAATTATACCTGTATTGAAATGCAGGGGAGTGAAGCATTAATTGTTTTTATTGGCTGTAATTGATCATGTGACTGCATAGTTTCATACAAATTAACTTTTTCAAAGTATGTATTGATTATTGCCTGATGAGGCACTTGTGTGAAAACTGAGCTTACAGTATTCAAGTATTATTTTTTTAGAGCTGTTCAAGCCATTCTTGTCCTGTTGGTTTTGTCTTATTAATGTCTCACTGCATGCCTGAGGTACCTGTTTGGAAGACCTGCAATTCCCAAACATGATCACCACAATCTAAAAAATATCTCTTTATTGAATAATTTGCATGTCTGTAAGTTGTCTGTAATTACCACAAGTGCAAATCAGTATTTTCCTGTAATAAATACTTTAGGCAGCCCATAAATTGTGCTGGCGCAGGCATCCCCCGAATTCACTCTTCCACATACATGCACTCATTCAAACACACACACAGGCACACATGTGTGCACACACACACACACACACACACACACACACACACACACACACACACACACACACACACACACACACAAAACCACACCCAGATCTATTACCTGTCCATGAGTTGACAGCATATTCCTGTAGTGGTCTGTTATTTTTACCTCTCCCCTCTTAAATCACAAATTATTACAGACCATCAATAATGCCTGACATGAGTTCCCCACTTCTTATTGTTCTGAAAGTGCACTGTGAGGCTACATTTGTCTATTAACTTTATAAGTATTTTTTTGTATACTATATAAAATCTTCCTGGTGTTGTCTAATGTTCCTCCTGGCTGTCTTGAAGCATATAGGGGAATAGAATCCCCAACAAACAGACTTCCATTCCTCTCAACTGTCTCTGATATTTTACTGAATATCTCTGATTTTGCTTTATACCTACCCTGTTCTTTATAGCTGACAGTTCTAGTTAATCAACAATACCAGAAATTACAGTTGTATATGTCTCATTATTAAGATCTCCAGTGTAGTATAGTGGACTGATGTGTTTTGCTGAATCATTGGTGTGGGTTTGAAACTTTTTTCTGATTGCTTTTTTAGTTGCTGTTGTGTCTGTTTTTGATTTTTAGGTTACATAACAGTTTTTAAATTTCTTAAAGTCTGTTACTGGTGTCTGGTGATAAGTGTGGAGGATTAAACCTGTTTATAATTGATCAGCTTGTTTTCTGTGCCAGGGGTACAACTCTACCCTGTCCAGCCCATAACTATCTCTCTTACTGCATTCACACAGGCAGGCACACAGTCACACTCATGCATACAAACACACACACACACACACACACACACACACACACACACACACACACACACACACACACACACACACACACTCACTCACTCATCTGAGGACACCTTACACATGCAGGTAAACAGATGTACACATGTACAAACACATGCTTATCACTACCTGCCTGACTCTCTGGCAGTTACCATCTAACATGATCTCATCCACTGGAAGTAATGAAATAGTTGTAATTAACATGGCTATCCAAGCTACCTTAAGCAGACTATGCAAATGCCTTACCACAGGTGTCTAATTAGTATAGGGTGCTCCTACAAAATGCCTCATTAACATTTGCTATAGGCCATACAGATAGCCCAACATCATGCCACACCTCTTTGTAGTGTTGCACTGATATAGGGCTGTCTCTAAATTGGAAACAGTCAAAAAAAGGGGAAATGGGCTTACCCCTTACAGGAACCTTTCTGAATCAGACCCATCCAATGTCTTGCATAGAGGAAAGTTAAAAAAAAAACATATTAATCATTTTAATGATTAGAAAAAGAAGAAGAAAATAAAACAATAAGGAAAAAAAGTTTGCATTCTCAGTAAGATAACCAGTCAGAATTCTGGAGGGTAGGAAGAAGGAAACAATCAGATTGCTTCCAATACTTCTTGCTTTAAAAACCCTCTATGCAGACAGCTACATCCCCAAACAAGTCACTGTAGCTTGCAAATTCAGCAAAGTGGGCCCCAGCAAGGTTTGCATGTGAATCTGGGAACCATTTGTAATTATCAAGGAGTAGAAAACAAAAAGCAGCCAATCCAGACAGAGCAGAAGGAACAGCAAGCCAACAATAACAGAACATGGGCAGAATTATTCCTAGAAATGTCAAGGTGCAACTAGAATCCAAAGAACAGATGACAGCAAAAAAGCAAAGACAGCAGAAGAGAAAAGAACAAATTACAGCCATTCTTTTCACTAAAATGTAAACATTTTTCCTTTAAAAATTTTTAATAATATAGAATATGTTTTGCTATCAAGAAAACTTACATTTGATCCCATAAGAAGAATGAGTGTGTTAAAAACTATTACAGAACTCAATAGTTTTACAAGGAAGGTAAATGTACAACTTTTATAGACCATTTCAAGAAATAGGGTGCAACCTTTATTTAAACAGGGTAATGTTTATAATCACCCTTTCTGCTTGTAGTGTCAGCTTTCAAGGTATTGTATGATTGGAACATTAAAAAGAATTTTGAAAATAAATCACACCCCAGGATTCATGAAGCTTGCGCCAGGCGCAGGCGTAGCGTTGGCGAACTAACACCAAATATGGCCACTGAGCGATTCAGATATGAGCTGTTTCCATGTGCACTACCTGCGTACACCACAGCTGCACAGCTCCCGGGGCATGTATGCTAATTACCCCATGCACAACAGTGTAGCAGGCAAATGAAGGTATATAGCGATTCATGAAGTGGTGTAGGCATAGCATAAGCATGCAGAAATGTAAACCAAAAAAACGGTTTACATTTTTTCAAACATAAAATCAAAGCCATGACAGTGGACCAAACTCACGTATTATACTGTTAATATATGCCAATGCCTAAATATATAGCAATTGACATAAAAAAAATGCACAACACATAAAAAAGAACATTTAATGTCATGGCCACACACTAACGCAAAGTAAAATCACAGGGCATCGGTGCGCAAATGGGATCACATTGAAAATATATTTATATGTAATAAAACTGCAATGTAACACATTTCATGAATTCCCCATAATAGTCAATAGCATGCATGCTACACCACAACCATGGAGCAAGGGTTGCTAAGGGGCTGTGACAGTGTTCTGCACGGTAACTAGGAATTAGTAGTCAATGCCGTGCAAATGAGACAAGTAATACTGAATCACAAAATCCCTACCAGCGTAAGGATGTACCTCACAGTGTAGCGGTACAACACCGAGGTGTGGCCAGGAGATAAAGATGACATCAAGAGAGGAGTGCACTACCTTAGCTGTAAGCACATTGGAGCATTCTAATCCGGTCTGCCTGTTGCTAAGCAAAGCTGCAGGATAGGGGTGTGTTGAAGTTACCATAGCTTTGCTTAACTGAGAGCACACAAGGTAACTGAATGTGCATGTGAACATGGATGAAAACGTGCTTGAAACCTGGCAAATGGCTGTGTGCGGTGCGCACCACAGCTGAAACAGGAAGGAAATGGGATGAAAATAAGGAAATGCTGGAGCATGATAATTGGAATACAAATGAGTAATTAACATCTAGGAACCCACAGTGGGCCATTGACAACAGGTAACAAGGCTGCTAGCAGCTGCCTGCAGAATAGGAAAGGGGAGGTGCCATACTGCAAAGAAAAGAGAACTGTCACAGCAGAACAAAGCAAACTTGCAGTAGATCAGCTACAAAACACATTTCACTACACAATCCTGGGTTGGGAAAGTACAAAACAAGAAAGCCAGTAGCTGGATGCATGCCTGACAATGGGAGGGGAATTGGATTGAAAAGTGAAGTAAAGGGCAATAGATGAATCATGGCAGCCAAGTGTAATTAAACACCAAACCCCCCACAATAGCAGTATCTGCTGTAAAACCCATAATTAAGATACCCTGCAGCTGAAACTGCACATACACACCCAATTACACCAGCAGCATCCATAGCACAATAGTATAAAGTGTGAAAGCACCTCACACACACTTGTGTATTCCCAGACACTCTGCACCATTGGTGTATACAGATGGGGAAATTTTAATATGTACATGTTAGGGACTGCCATATATTTGATTCACCAGCATGTGTTGGAGACTGAAGGTGATGTGGAGGATGATGCTGACAACCATCTCAAGCATCGGAGTAGGAGAAGAGTGTTCAGAACCAGGGTAACCTGCCAAGGGCTACATGATCTGGAGATAGTAGAGCATTACAGGGTGGACAGGGACAGCATACAGCAACTTGTTGAGCAGTGCCGGCCACACCTCAGCGCCAGAAAAAACAGAGGGGAACCCATCCCAGTGGACATGAAGGTATGTGTAAGTTTGAGAATACTAGCCACAGGTACCTTTCAAAGGCAGACTGGGGATGTCATGGGGATCTCACAGGCATCATCATCCAGGGTACTCCACCATTTCCTGGATGCCATGTTACCACATACCAATGAGCACATATACTTCCACCGAATGCAGGAGGAGTTGGCCAGCAATATGCATCTCTTCCACTGTGTGGCAGACTACCTGGAGGTACTGGGTGCAATAGACTACATGCACATACACATCAAGTCACCACCCGGTAAGCAGGGTAGGAACTACATAAACTGCAAGGAATACCCCTCCATCAACTGCCAGGTCATGTGCAATGCCCAGGGCATTATCATGAATATGTGTGCTGGCAGCCATGGAAGCTATCACGACTCCCACATCTGGCATGCCTCACAGCTGTATCAGGTATTTGCCAGGAGGGACATCCCATATGACCACCTGGTGGGGGATGCTGTCTATGCACAGGAACCGTGGATGATGACTCCCATCAGAAATGCACACACACCCATGCAAGAATGCCATAATGAGGCACACGCAGAAATCAGAATCATCATAGAGCATGTGTTTGGGATGCTGAAATCACAGTTCCATTTCTTGGACATATCTGGTGGAGCCTTGCAGTACTCTCCAGGCACATGCACCCACATCTTCATAGTATGTGCCATGCTACACAATATTATCCTGCGGGAACAGCTGCAGCAGGGACAGAGTGGTGAAGGCCCTCACAGCCCACCACCATTGCCAAGGGCCCCACAGACACAGAGGGAATCAGACCACGAACACCCTGTGCCAGCCCCAGTAGGCAGATGGAGGCATGCCCAGTATGCCCATGCCTTGGCAAAGAGGGAACGTATAGCACACACACTGACAGTGTAGGCACCTATGGACTGACAACCTTCTCTACCTGCATACACAGTAAACATGGATGGCACACAAACATGACCACCTGTAAATTGTCATGTATAGGTGGTCTACTGTGTGCATCCTACATAGGCAGCCCACAACTATTGTACACACAACTGCCATAGGCACAAGATAAGTCAATAACTGAACAGTAAATTAAGCTATCAGAATGTGTCGATACCGTATGTATAGGTTCATAGGTAGGTACATGCCTAACTGCCTGAGGCCATTCATAAGCCTAGCCAAAATGTGTCTGCTGTCGCCACCCCATTGATTAACTAACTGTCCCTCTGTGGAGCAGAGCCAATTGCGGGATCCCTGGGGTGTATCCACTGTTACCCACCCACTCTGCAAGGATTCCCTGGAGTGTTATTGAGGGCTCCATATAAAGTAATCAGGGATGTAGTTCCAAAGCATAAGGAGTACCCCTGACAGGAATCTGTCACTCCAGTATCTTCCAGTTATAGTTATGGCAAGGTGTAGCTCATTACAGTGTGTGGCTCACTGTGACATGGATTCCCATAGGTGGAGCTTATCCATTAAGCCTGACTTGGACACGGCTTTGTTGGCCAGCAAATATCATCTCTGAGTAAACGAGATGCCACTGAGTAATGCAAGAGTTTATGCAGTCTGGCAGCATAGGACACATGTCTGAGGGCATTATCCCACTTGACGAGGTATGTTCCTGGCCATTCCAGCTGTTGGATGTGTCTTCTGAGGTACATCCAAAATGGGTTATCATACTCAATGATGGGGAGTGATGAGTAAAGGGGCACAATAACCTCAGTCTGTTTAGATGCGAACCCTTAAGTAATCAGATGGCCTACATAGATGGATGTCCTAACTACTTTGCAGATATGATTGTCAAAGGAGAGATCCCTATCTAATATAGTCCCCAACATACCCATTACGTCATCTGAATTATAGTGTCTGCCACTCATGTGTTAATATGTGTGTGTGGAGTTTCCCAAAATGGAATGACCATGCAGTATATGGCCTTTAGCTGGAGGCCATGACTCTGACACCCTGTGTTGGTCTGTGTGAGGCCCCTTGGAGGATGTCTGTGACAGCTGGAGTGTCAGTTTTGGCTCCCATTCTGCAACAATCATCAAACATGGTCTGCTATAATCCACCTGTGTTCGCCCGTACCTCTGAAAAGTATACGGCAAACAGTAGGGGTCCCAGGACTGAGTCCTGTGGGTCACCAGATATGACTGGTCATGAGTTGGACCTGGAGGCTGCTAGGCTTACCATGTGGGTTCTGTGTGTAAGCCTGTTGGCAAACCAACCTGTGATGTATGGATGTATGTACTGTCTGGTGAGTGTAGAAATAATACCTGAGTGGGGAATAGAGTCAAAATTCTTGGCGAGGTCCAGGTAGTATGTGTGAAATACCACACCCCACACCTAAAGTCTAGGTGACTGTAAGATGTCAAACAGTTTCAGTAGGCATGATCTGCAGTCAATCAAGCTGACCTGGGTTGGGTCAAGTGTCTGGAGGTTACCATTGTCTATGTTAATCAGTGCCATCAGGATGCGCTCCATAGCCATGCAGATCAGGCTACTCAGACTTATGGGGTGGTAGTTACCATGGTCAGTTGTGTCACCACCTTGGTGGAGTGGAATAGCTGCTGCCATGCACCATTGAATGGCCATGTAGCCTGTGTAGAGGCTGATGTTGAATTGCTATATTAGGCGGGGGAGGTGGATCACTTTGTCTTGTAGTGTCTGCAGGATGCAGCCTGGGACACCTTCTGCCTCCATTGATGCTCTCTCATGCTGTTTGAAAGGGCCATTACCACCTGTATGTCTCAGATATCTGGGATACTGTACATTTTGAGTATTGTTGTGGGCCCTGTAGGGGGTGAAGCTTGCTACGAATGTATCATCAAGTGTGTTGGTGATATCAGTAGGGTCAGTATATTCAGTGCAATATTGCACCAGCACAGTGCAAATCTGTGTGTTACTGCTTAGATCCTTGACATAGCCAAAGAAGACTTTGTGGTCATATTCCAAATCCATGCCTATTTACCTGTGGATGTCAGCCTTGGATGATTACATGAGTAACATATGTATCTTGCTAATACTGGTCACAGATGTCTGCATGTCTTGGGATTTGCTGTTGTTCTGGACTACTGTTCTACTTCTGTTGTATAGCCTGTATAATGCAAGGGTTCATTAGACTGGTGTCCTTGTGTAGGAGTAGCGTGTCCTGGTTTACCATTGATGGCGTGACCCATACATCTTTGTAGGTGCTTATAGAGTGCATTTGTAATTCAGTCTATATCTTGAGCAGTGTCATCCCTGAGCATGGGGGCTGCGAACCCTCCCACCTCTGTCATTAGTACTGTGAATTTAGCTGTAGGAAAGGTATTCACTGTGTGTTCTTTGGGTGGGGGAGATGGTTGGGAGTGGAAATCATCAATGAATAGTTCATGATCAGATCAAAACAGTGACTGGTTTACCTCTGCTGTAGTGCACCTGTTGCACCTGTCAGTGATTACCACTTCTAGTATGTTTTCACCACTCGTTAGTTCATCTACCAACTAATACAGGGCATATGAGGTGATAAATCCCAGGAAGTGCTGGGCCTGGAAGTGAATACTTGAGTAGGTTATCCAGTTAAGTGTAGGGTAGCCTACATTGACCAATAACAGGGTGTCTGGTAGGACTGTCATGTTTACCACTGTCTCCAGATAGTTGTAGTGGTGCTCCTGGGTCATGGAGGGTTATCTGTAGCAGCTAACAGTTTGCATTGCAGTCGTGGCTGATGTTAGCAGCACATGGATGATCACAGAGGTATCATGCTGCCCCACTAACTTGGAGGTGTAGGTATCCCCGATGAATATGGATACACCCCCCTCCATGTCTGTGCCAGTCCATATTCAGTGGCTGAAATGTGTGTTATAGATTGTAGACTGGTAGTGCCGGTGTGCTCACAGGAGACTTATACAGGTCCCAGTCAGAGAACAGATGTAGATGTTGTCCATAATGAGTGGTGCTGTGAGTGCGTGCATGTTGTGAGTACTACCCCTGGTGTTGAGTAGCCTAACCATCATTGATTCCGCTATTGTGCAGTTCATGGAGATGAGATTCACCTCTGAGACCTACCTAAAAATGGTACCATGGGGGCGCCAATTGCCTTGCCTGGCATTTCAAAGTCTTAGTCTGACACATGCAAGTTGGCATGGCATTGTTGCAGGCAAGTTTCCCATCTGTCCTTGTGTTTCATCTTTCCTGTAGGTAACCTACTGGTAAGCAATACAAAGCCTGAAACCTATACAAGTCCACTAGCTTCCAAGATAGGCTTTTGGAGTGATTATGTATCAGTAGTCTGTATTCTGTTGCTGTACTTAACTGTTGTCTGACTACATGGTGATTTTACACTGTATATTGTGATCAGAGAACTCTGTATAATCACATATGATGTTGGCGATGGCCTGCACTGTTGAGGTTCACAGATAGGTAGTAGGCTATCTGCCCAAGGGCATTTAGAAGCATAGCTACAGTGTGGTGGCTTTATATGCACCATTGATGAAGTAACTGAGCCTCTGTCAAGCATAGCCAATGAAGTGATTCCAGGCAGAGTTGCTGGAAGCTGTTGAAGACTGGGGTGCTGTAGGGTGATAGGGGCACATAGTGATCTCAAAAGGTCATGTTAACATGACAACCCAACAGCATTCAATTTCCCCAACAGGTCTTGCAGCTATAAAACTGGAGTGGCTCCCCCACACCCTGGTTGAATGTTTCTGGGACACATGATCCCAGGGGTGTATATACTGTTGTCCAGTCACACATCAAGGTTTCCCCTGAAGTGTGTCAGTGAGGGGCTATGCCAAATGTAGTTAGTATGTTAATGTATCGTCTCTCAATTCATGTGTTATGTCAGTATTTCGAGAAGCTCACTGGGTGTGGGTGGCTCCACCTGTTTGGTAGCCAAGCTTACACATAGGATTCATGGACATAGGAAATAGGCAGAAGGAACATTAATGTCAATAGTGTAATGGCTACAGCATTTGCATACTATCTGTGCAGTTGTGGTTCAAATCCCAATAAAGTCATTGATGTTTTACATGTTACATAGTATACCTTAGCCACAGCTTGCATATATAGGTAGTATTCCACAGAATAATAAACATTTGGAACACACATAAACCCATGTGTGCTGGAGAGTACAGTTAACAGACAATGTAATGTTATGTAAGCACATAGTGAGATGTTACGTCACTGAAATGTATATATCCTGAGAAGTCAGCAGAAGTGGCCATATTTGTGTCCTCAGGTTGTTGGATGTAAAGTTTGTTTAACTATGTACAACCGCTGGTATAATGTCACACAAACACCTTTAAACCTGCGTAAAACTGCTTAAATTAGCCTTATTCTGTAATAAAACATGTCTAATACATCGCAGGTGTTGAACCCTGGACCATGCACACCATAGTCATGGGACCTAACACTAAGCCACCTAATCTGTTTACATGGTAAGTGGTCATTAGACTACACCTTATACTACAGGCATTTCTCAGTACAGACCACAAATAGGACAGTCACTTTGTGTACATATGTACAGTACATTGTAATATACTGTAATGTGTGAATCAACATATACAAGTTTACATATGTATAAGTGTTGCAAATTAATACTAAATATATCTATATATATGTATATATATATATATATATATATATATATATATATATATATATATACATATGTCACTGATGTGTGCACATATATATATATATATATATATATATATATACATATAGATATATATATATATATATATATATATATATATATATATATATATATATATATATATATATAGTAACATCTATAGCCATATATATAAAAAAAAATCTATGAACACACTTCGTGACACAGACGTATTCCAAATGGATAGAAGTGTATGCAAAACACATGCAGCTGTGGTATTATAATATATATTATAATAATATAATATATATTAACATATACCTAATTCCCCATAGAAGCAATGGTTGCTGTGTGTGGAGATTGGTGTGGGGGAGTACCGCTGGCTAATGGAATATGCATCAAGGAGGGCCTTTGTCGGATGTTCATTACGTGAACTGGAGGGGTACACATGGAGTTCGGGCACAATGTAAAAAGGACACAAAACAAAAACCATTCTCATCCATAATACACCCTGTCAGGTCACATTGCAAACTGACTTCAACAAACATATGAACATTAACAGGTATCATACATATGTACACCAACTGACTTACACATTTGTTTGCAGTAGTGAGGAATGGCTGTAGTACACTGTACATGCTAAACACCATAAAAGTTGCACATATCTCAGATGCCTCAGTGGTAAAGCCAGTGACTGTGGTGTTCATGGTCCCGGTTTCAAGACCTGCAAGGTCTGTTACGTTATTTTGAAGTCCTGAATAAGGGATGTTGGATGCAGGTTATTAAAGCACTTTTAAGCAGACGTTAGTGGGTTATTGTGCCAGTAAGTGGCGCTTAAACATGACTACACGTATAAGCGCCACACAGGTTTAACCTTTGCTGAACATCGTGCAGATCACGGGCAAAGCCGCCCACAACCGCTGAAATGTGCGTTAATCACCCTTGCACTACCAGTGCCTGCTCTGAGAGGTAAAATGACCACTGCGAGGATTAGAACATGCAAGCATGTACACAATCTTCACAATAACCTACCACTAAGCTACCTGAGATGTATCAATGGCAGTTGTGTATTCTGACAGGTTAAATTATAAAAAGGAGGATTGTGTGGAAATAGACAAACCACCATGTACCCAATGAAAGGTGTATGCTGTATATATATATATATATATATATATATATATATATATATATATATATATATATATATATATATATATATATATATATATAAATCAACATATATATATATATATATATATATATATATATATATATATGTATGGAGAGAGAGAGAGAGAGAGAGAGATATATGTTGATATATAGGGATATACATATATATGTAGATATATAGATAGGTTAACAACATCTACACAACCATGGAGGTACATATAAATGGGATACCTACCAAATACCGAATGCTTGACATACCGACGCGCGTAATCACGAGGCTTAAAGACCAAAAGACCACAGTACCGAAACACCAGAAGCGCGAGTTTTAAAATCTCAATGTTAAGGGACATTTAATTAGTGCTTCTGAAGTTGCAGTTCAGGTAGGTTACTGTGTGTAAGTCTGTTTCTGAGGGCTGCAGTGTGTGTAAGTGTGTGTCTTGAGCGTGGTGTGTGTTTCTGGCAGACTGTAATGTGTGGATGAGGGTTTGCTTTGTGTGTCTGTTTGTGCGATCTCAGAGATAGAATATTAAAGTATGGAAGATGTGGGGGGCTCAGCCACCCACATTGGGGGTGTAGGTGGGCTTGCCCACCTGCTCATACGTAGTGTAGGATGGTTTGTTTGGATGTGGTGGGTAGCAGTGTGTGCGTGTGTGAGTTCTGTGTTTGTTTTACTTTCACAAGTTTGACTGTCGCGAGTTTGAGTGTTTGGTAATGTGAGGTTTGGGAGTCTGGGTCCGGTACTGTGGGCATCGGAATTGTGTGCATTCGGGATTCCATAGGTATCCCATATACAGCGGTTGAATTGTTCATATACGAGTATAACATGGACCATAGCAATCACACATTCCACCAAGATCAAACGTTATGAACAAAGGATATGGACAGTATATGCCTATACACTATTCCAAATATGTGCTATGGACTTTGCGAGGGACAGTCCCTCTTTGGGCGGTTGTGTCCTGAACAAAAATAGTAAAAATGCCAAATTTCCTGAGATTGTAGGACATAATCATGTCCCATAGTTAATGCAATAGTTGCATAAAATAGTTATTTCTGTATCTAAAATACCTACATGTTACAAGAAACAGAATAAGCAACTAAACTACTACAAGAATAAGGTTTTATTTAGGCAAAACTGTAAAGTTCTATCCTTTGTACTGACCGTGGGTTTGTATTGGCCTGTAAAATCTGATGTGTGTCCCGAAAATGTCCCACTATGGCCATTTGAAAAGGTGGCAACCATAGCCAAAGAAGTTTAGTCACCAACACAATGACTGCAAATACCTATGACAGAAATACACAGAAAGCTTTCATGTAGCAGCACTTTATTACATTCAGATGTATTGCCAAAAGGATTGAAGGACTAACATCACCTGCATGCTATACAGGAACCAATTAACAGTGCCTTAATGAATCAGCCTGCAATTACCATAGTATTAATCCACTAAAGGATAGGTGTTTAAATATGGAAGGAACCCTCACACACATATTGAATATGTATGAAAGCAGTTCCTACACACCTGCATCTGCTATGTACACCCACCATCTCCCCCACACTCAAACCAATTTACAACACATACTGTAATAACATCACAAGTCATTCACTCACTGTACGACATCTGCAGAAGCATTAACATACCTTGTCAGAGACACATTAACATGGTCCTATGTGAAATAGTTGCTGTTATACAATGGAACAGCTGCTGATGTTACAGGGTTTGTTTGCATTAATCCCATTTCAGAGCGTTGTGTGTACACCATGAAGTGTTACCAATTACTGACTAACAGCACACCAAACCAAATGTGTCTGGTGAGCAAACTGTAAACCACCTAACATTTTATGCATAGCCATACAGCCTTGAGCTGCCCAAACATCCTTGCCAGACTGAAACATCTGCAGAAGTATCAGGTACAAACAAACTCTGCTTAAGTAGCAAGTCCTGAAATATAACAGCTCTACTCACATGTAGAACAACATCTTCTAGCCATTACACACAATCCACCTGAGTCATGAAGCTAATATATCCCTGTGTGTCTCCATATAGCTGTTGCACTACATCACAAACAACACATCTAGGCTGTCTTCCTTGAAAGTAAGTAAGAAAGTAAGGCAAAGGGACAACGCCCAAGTGGAGTACTCAATTATACACCACTGTTGCCATGGTTTTGGCTTATGGAGTAACTGCACAGCTGATCTGCATGTAATTAACTACTTTGGAACACCAATCGGTGGTCAGGATAGCACATGTTACTGATATTTAACTATAAAAGGTTGGCTTGTCACACATTTAAACCATCTGTATATACCAGCAGAACATTACAAAGAAGATTGAAACACAAACTGAAAAAGATTGAAATAACAGTCAACGACACCTCGGGTTACTAATAAGGTATGTAGAACACTCAGTATGTCTGTGTATGTAGTACCTGTTCTGTAATAATTAAAGTGTACGCAATGCATATAGTGGAAACACTTATCTTGTAGTGATGTATTGTTGAGCATAGTAATGCTTGTAGTATTTATGTGTGTACAGCTGTAGGCCACAAGGCAAACACTTCATGCACCACAAGGGATGCTACATAAGGACTTTGAACCCAACAATTCTTCTCCAGCCACTGTCAGTGGCAGGATTGGTCCAACATGTACGTGCTATAACAGGGGATAGTATATGTTGATATATTGTAACAGTAGGCATATGTATGGGTGTATTACTGAGAATAACATGTCAAAGGTGGACCTACTATGCAATTATGATTTGCATTGTGGGATATTGTGCCAATAACTGTGTAATGTAAAGTATTGTAGGCAGATATGTATTACATTTTACATAGCATTACTGTTATGTTAGGCAAACATTAGCTATGTCTATTGGCATTTACAATACACAATAACAGGATACATATGACTTGTAGTCACCCGACAGTTTATCAGCATAATAGCAAAGTAAAATGGAAGAGCTAGTTAACTATCCATGCACATAAGATATGTAATAGGTTCATAGGTTCATAGGTAGGTACTAGGCTGTCTGCCAAAGGGAATTTATGAACCTAGCTAGAGTGTGAGGTCTTCCTCCACCCCCTTAGGTTAGATCCTTGTGCTTCTGAACAGCAGAGCCATTAGTTCCCTGTGCCTCTGTCCAGCAGAGCCACTGCAGTGATCTCTGGGGTACATGTCTGTCTTCCATCCACCCGTCAAGGTTTCTCTTGAAGAGTGCTAGTGAGGGGCCCTGCCTGATGTACATTGGAATCATGTTCCAAAGTATGGGGAGTCTCCGGGTCAGGAATCTATCCCTCCAGCACGTCCTAGTTATTGTTGTGGTTAGGTTTATAACCCTAGAGCATGGGGCTCTCAGGGGCTTTTGTTTAGGTGAAGCATATCCATCAATACTGGGTTGGACATGGGTCTTGTATGTCAAGCAGAGATCACCTCTTAGTACGTGGTATGCAACTGAGTACAGCTGGAGTTTCTTTAGTTGGGCTGCATAGGTCATCTGTTTGAGGTCAGTAATCCTCTTGGTGTGGTACTGTTGTGGTCTTTCAAGCTGTTGCAGTTGTCTTATAAGGTACATCCCAAATGGGGTGTTGTATCCTTTAATGGGTCTAATAAGTCATGAGTAGAGAGGCAGAATGGTCTCCTTTGTTCTGGATGCGAACTCATTTGAGAATAGGGGGGCCATGTAGAAGGATATTCTAATCACCTTGGCAATATGGTCATCAAAGGAGAGATTGCTACCTACTTGGGTTCGCAGATCCCTTATTACCTTTTCTGTATGTAGGCTATGATATTGACACCAGGTATGTCTCAGTGAGATCCTTCTGGAGGGTGTCTGTATGAGCTGGGGAACCAATTATGGCCCCTAGTTTAAGTCATCTGCAAACCTTTTCAGCCAAAGTCCTCCTTTGCTTGCCTGTACCACAAAGAAGTATACACCGAACATGAGGGGTCCTAGGACCGAGCCCTGGGGGACGCCACTTGTAACTGGTTTACAGTCGGACCTAGGGTATGCAACTCTCACTGTGTGGGTTCTGTCCGTGAGCCGGTTTGAAAACCATCTCGTGACATAGGGGTTAATGAGCAGGTGGATGGGCATGTCGATAATACCAGAATAGGGAATGGTGTTGAAAGCCTTTGATAGAGCAAGGTAGGCTGTGTGGACCTTCTTACCCTCATCTAATGCCTTGGTAACTGTCTCAAAGAAGTCCACCAGGTTTAGCAGGCTTGGTCTGGCCTTAACAAAGCCAAACTGGGTGGGGTCAAAGGTTTGGAGGTACCCAATTTCTCTGTGAATGAGATCCATGATGATGCGCTCCACAGCCTTCCAGACCAGGCTAGTTAGGCTTATAGGGCAATAGTTCTCATGGTCCATTGTGGCACCACCTGAGTGGGATAACTGTTGATGTGGCCATTTAGGGGGAACAAAGCCTGATGCTAGGCTATTATTGAACATGGTGCTTAAGTGGGGAGCCAGTTCATTCTGAGGTTCATGAAAAATGCAGCCTGGGATGTTGTCCGGTCCCATGGATGCTGTGTTTATGGCTTTAGAGAGTGCAGCTTTTACCTGCGTAGTTGTGATTACAGGGACTCTGCATTCTTCCTGTATAGATATGAGCCCTTTAGGGGGTGAGAGGGGGGTAAAGTTAGCACTGAAACTATCTGCCAGGATGTTGGCAATATCAGTTGGTTCTGTAATGTTTGTGCCTTTATGCTGTAACTCAGAGTAGATCTGGGCGTTGCCATCGAGATTTTTGACATAGCTATAGAATGCTTTGTGGTTGCCCTTGGAATTAGTGGTGGTTATGTTTTCGTAGCTAGCTTTGGAGGATCTTATAAGGGATCTCAGCTTCTTACTGAGGCCGACCAGGGAGCTCCTCCACTCATGAGATTGTACTCTCTTTTGCAATAGTTTCTTTCTTCTGTTGTACAGTTTGTTTATGGTAGGAGACCACCAGATTGGCTTCCTTTTTTTGGAGGATAGCATCTTTGTTCTGTTTGGGATATCATGATCCATGCACTCATGTGAGTGCTTATAGAGTGTATTTGTGTAGGATTCAGCAGTTGTAACTGTATTGTCCATTTGCATGGGTGTCATGAAGTTCACCACTACTGCCTTAAGAAGCATGAAGTTGGCTTTGTAGAAATATTTTACTGTGGTTTCCTTAATGGGGGGGGGGGCATGATGTGGATATCAAGGGTGATTAGCTTATGGTCGGATCGGACCAACAAGGAGTTGACTTCAGGTGTGGAACACCAGTCACTCATGTTGGTAATGACTAGGTCTAGGATACTGTTGCCCCTGGTGGGGGTGTGGATAAGTTGATCCAGGGCATTGGAGTTTATGAATTCCAGAAAGCGTTGGGCTAATGAGTTGGTACATGAGTAGTTATTCCAGTTAATGGTGGGGTAGTTGAGGTCGCCCATTAGTAGGGTGTTTGGTTGAACCTTAATACTTTCCAGTACATCAAGAAAATAGTAGTGGGAATCCTAGGGCATGGTGGGGGATCTGTAGCAAGCTACAATTTGGATTGCGGCTTTGCCCAGAGTTAGTTGCACTTGAATAACCTCGGATGCATTGTGTTAAGCAACTAGCCTGGAGGTGTGGATATCCTTAATGAATATGGACACACCTCTGCCTTGGGTGTTTCAGTCCAGGTTACATGACTGAAAAGTGTGGTATGAGTTATAGCCTGGTAGTGCAGGGGTGCTCTCTGGAGCCCTGAACCAGGTCTCAGTCACTGCACAGATATCGATGTTCTCCATTACAAGGAGTGCCTCGAGTGATTGCATTTTGATATTTAGACTTCTAGCATTGAGTAGCATTTCCCTCAGTTTTTGCTTGCCTGTTCCTGTTATGGTGGTGAAAATGTTATTTGAACCTTTCCTGAAAAAGACATTATAGGGGCAGCAAGAGCCTTATCCAGTATCTGGAATCCTGGGGTTGACAGGTGCAGGCCATCTGTGGCAAAGCATCATGGTCTGTCAACCATGTCATCCCAAGCAGACAGATACTGGATACCCTTAGAATGACACCAGAAGCTTAGGCAATTGTTGAAGTCAGTCATTTTGTCCTTGTACTGCGGTATCATTCTGGGCAATGGCAGAATGCTACTCAGGGCTAGGGTCATACTTGCCTGGGCTACAAGATCGGAGAGCTCTTCCATGTCTCTTTTCATGTAGTCCAGGGAGGTACATCTCAGGTCATTCACACCAACATGGACAATGGCAGAGTCATATTTGTACTTGTTGTGGAGTGACCTGAGTGCATGGGTTATGTGGTGGATCCTGGTACCCAACAGGCAGCTGACAGTAAATTTCTCCTTGTTTAGCTTCATGAGTGGGAAATCAGTGTGCCTGACTATAGAGTCACCTATGACTAGTGTGTTGGGTACGTTGTTTTGCCTTATTGGCTGTGGTTGAGTGGCACACTGAGTCTGTGGGCTATGTGTCATTGGGGTTGTGTTGAGGGATGGAGGCTGCTTGCGTTTCTGCTTTGGAGGTCTTTGTTGCCCAGACAGATTATTATTGACAGCTTCCTTGAATGTTTTTGTTTTACTATGTGTGGATTTTGGCGGTGTAGATTTAGTGAGATTATGTGATGAGTGTGATGTGGTGCAAATGTTTACCTTCTCCACATGACTGTCAAGTTCAGTCTTGGTTGGAGAGAGCTTTACCTCCAGTTTGGCTAGATAAGTGCATCTCTCACAGGTTATAGTGTTGGGTGGTAGGACAAGAGGGTTGTATGTGTACATGGAGCAATTTCTACATTGCCTCAAGATGCCCATATTCATCAGATGGGCAGGAGAGAACACTGGGAGCTGATACTTGGACATGCCTGAATATAAAACTATTTTCCTCTAAATAAGTGAGGAAAGTGAGCACAAGAGCTGTTTTACTCTAAGCAAGTAAGAAAAGTACATACAAAAACTGTTTACCTCTAGGTAATGAGGAAGATTGAGTGCTACAGTAATTAGTAGCTTATTTAGTGCTTACATGTTCTGAACAAGTGCTGAGCATGAATAAGCAATCCAGACAGGGTCTTGGATAACATAAACACACTGCCCCCCCCCAACAGGTACACAGTCATATATCCATGTACACTACAGAGACCCTGTAAACACAACTATGCAGGTACAAGCTGTACTCAGGCTGCATGGGACCTGTCCACATCCCAGGTTGTATCATACACATATGGCAAAACAATTTGCTCTCCACATACACATCATGTAAAACATAGCTTCATGTCAGGCTGTGTACACACTGAATGGTGCACACCAACAGTTATCACAATCCACAATGGGGGAGACACCACTGATAATGGGAGGTACTGCACTACTACCCTGCTAAGTCTGGTCTGAAAGGCCATGAACCTTGATCAACTTATTTGATGTCAGCAGTACAGATGTAGATGACAGTAAGGTTGATTTCACACTGCATATCATAACCTTGCTAGGTGATAGGACAACATCACCCATACTGTGTTCCTCCTACACTCAGTATACTCGATGTACATTCCTGTGTCACAGGAGTGTTTTGCAACTGGACAACTGGCAGAACCAACACTAAAGAAGGTGTCTGGATAATACATGCACATCACACCAGTGCCAGCTACAGTAAGACAGGGTTAATTCATTGTACTCCCCCTCATTGTAGTCTATACCACACAGACTAACAGAAGGCATCTGCCTATTGTAGTATGCAAATGACTATGACCTAGGAGCAATAGCTGACTCAGAGTGTTGTGGACAACATACAGAAGGGGCTTTGTACATGAGGTGTGAGACATATGGCCACAATCTGACAGCTACATATTGCATTGTCACCCCTATGTTAATAATCCTGTACCCATGAACTACCACCTAGGCAGCGGTCAACATAATGGACACCATGTCTAAGGGATGCAGCTGGGCAGTTGTCTTTCCTGTGATAGTTACGTCAACACACCTGTCGGGTAGTCGTACATGGCAACCCTAATCATGACAGTGTGCCATCCATGAATATAGAGATCATTGTCCAGCCATACTCATCACTCAAGTGACCCATATCAGATCACATATTTCCTTTAAGGGGTATTGGCCATGTTCAGATGGCCTACACCAGTCTTCCCAATCCCCATCTCCACTATGTAGCATGATGCCTACTCTGAATCAAGCCATGTCCAACCCAGTGATGTTGGACATGCTACACGTACACATCCTGTTCTCAAACACATACTTCATGGACATCCATCTTCCTAGTACAAGGATCACCACATGCTGGACAGATCCTTGTCCCATACACTTTACATAATCCTGCCATACTATTGCATCCCTGTACAGCAAAGCTGCACATTGCCCCTCTCTCAGACATGGTGTGATGACCGCATGGTAAATGTATCAATAACCCTGTGGATCAGTTATGTGGGACTGCTTGACCTGGCCCCAGAAACTTGTCTGTCAGCTACAGCTAGGTAACCTTTCATTCTAGGCTCATACATGGCCCAGAGCATATAGCCTACTAGTTGACTTTGACTGTACATGCTATAGTTGATATCCATCCCTGCAAATACAATCAGGCTAGCCAGTGTTGCATGTGTATCACATGTGCAACACAGGTGATACATGGCAGGATGTTGAACTGCTGTACAGTGCCGTGTAGCTGCATATGGCAAAACACATACATTTAAAACCTTCCATGAGCAAGTCTGCAGGGTCACAGGTCATGTCCGTTAAGGCAGTGTAAGTCGTTATATGTGGCATATACACAGCATCAAGGTTGACTGCATTAATGTGGACACATCCAGGCATGTGCTGATAGGTAAGAACACCAGTACAGGCAAACAGACATGCTCACATCAAGACAGCATCCACATGGAGTATGAACAATGTAATCAGGTTACACACACATATATATGGTGATAATATGCAATCACCATTGAGTGTGAAATGTGTGTGACACAAACATGTCAGTGGTGTCAGTGTCATGTAGATTTACAAAGACAACTATTTAATTGTAATAAATGTGATACACATGTATGTTCAGCTGTAACTCTGTACATCTCTGAGTTACTGTGACCTGTCTCCATCATTATGTCTTCCAGGTATGCCGCGTGCAAGGCTACCACCTTATACCCACTTGGAGGATGTGGCCCTCACCCCATACCTACATGAGAATCATGATGTCCTGTTCAGCCATGTGCCAAAGGATGTGCCAAAAGATGCACAGCAGTGGGATTCCCTGTGGCAGGAACTTTGCAGGAGGGTTAATGATGTGGGTGGCCACAACCGCACATACCAGCAGGTACGCAGACACTGTACAGACCTAATTAGATGGGCGAAACAGCATGCAAATGCAATCACCAGGGAACAAGATGCAACAGGTGGTGGGTCACCAACCCAGCCCCCACTCACATGTACTGAGGAGCTACTAACCAACCTGGGGACACCTGTAGAACAACATCCACAAGCCTTAGCTGATATCGTGGAGGTGGGTGTCTCTCAACCATCGAGCCTGGAGTTGCCTGGTAAGGCACTTCTGCACATATAACAACTATATTCCATATAGTTACATGTGTCACTGTACAATATGTAATGTAACATCATAAGCAAGGCATGTATACACACATGCTGCATACTATAGTATGCTACTCTGTTTATGCACACATGTGAATATTCCATAGTATAGTCTATTGTACTGGTGCATATGTTAACATGCACATTGCACCCTGTAGCTATCATACAGGCATGGATAATGATCATAGTGCTGTGTCACTCCTATTTAGGTACCTAAGGCGTTCCGCTGCGACAGCAGCCCGTTGCAGGTGAGATTGTTATTATTTTTCAGGCGTGTTAATGCACAGATCTATCTGCCATGTGGCCATTTACCACATGTACACATAATGTATGGTCCTGTCACAATATACAGGTCGGACCTGCAATGCATCACAATGGCTACCCATGTGCAATACTTGCAAACCATGTGAAACACTGGCATGAAACCTCACAAACTGTCATTGCCAGATGTATGGACAGCTGTGCATACAATGGTGGAGGTGTTGTTCACTGTAGGGACATGTGCTACAGATCAGAACTACACATGTGGGGAATGCAAACAGTACTAGACAGTGAACTGGAGTATGGCCAGCCCACAGGCTTCACCGGTGTGGATTATACCCCTGCTATGAATGTCACACAATGTGATGTGCTATCTGACATGTCCATGACATATAGTGGGCTGGCTGCAACACTGCCTAACTATCTTGAAAAAAATATCCCACATACCAAACATACCACCCTTTGTCTGCATAACCCTGCCGTCAGTGGAGCATATGACATCTATGAGTGTATGTCATATGGGACAACACAGACATGTGATATAGATGCCCGTCACAACCATTTGGCCAACACATGTACACACATGGCCATAGAAGATGGCCAGTAACATGAAGCAATGCACACAGTAGACGTGATGTGCTTGTGTGTACACCCTGTAGTACATTGACTCCACATGGTCCGACTATGGCCTTTGTGTAATGGTTATATTGCAGATGTGGAACACTAGACATCCTACAGGCCTGTGCACATCTTGTATAGGCATGACATCAATCCAGCACATAAGATGTGTTGAACATCTTGAGTGTGTCATGACATGACAGCAGTCACCTGTGCAGTATCCACATACATACACAAACAACCACATCAGCCTACAGATACAGTGCATTCCCCTTGATGGTGTCGGACATCACTGTCATCCTTGCTCCTCGTGTGTGTGTGTGTGTGTGTGTGTGTGTGTGTGTGTGTGTGTGTGTGTGTGTGTGTGTGTGCGTGTGTGTGGTACACAGATGTCATGTGGGACATGGTGTACTGATGAGCTTGCCATGTCTAGCCATAGTTGCCAGACAGCAGAAATATTGTTGCAGATGTGCAGGGGTGCCATCACGTCTACTGTGTGCATTGCTTCATGTCGCTGGCCATCTTCCTCTCTTAAAACCTAGTTGCCTCGTGGTTTGAGCGTCTTTTCAGGCTTGTTGGCTGTTGGTGAAGCACCCTCCAAGAGGAAAAAATGCTGAGAGAAGAAGGGAGCCACTTTTGAGATTTTAAGTATTTTTTCTCTGTTTATTTGCTAAGTTTTTCTGCATAGCTGCCTAGCTTGAGCATTTTCTGGCTTGTTAAACTTGATTTCTGTATTAGTAGCTGTATTTAGAGCACAACCAAAAGCTGTTTGCTGAATTTCCTGTTTGCACTTAATTTTAAATCGTTTTTCTTAAAACTTGCATATTTTCTGTCCTTGACCTAGCACTCTTGTGTGGGGTCATTTACTGCACTGTTATAACTTGATATTACTTGTGAACCTCTGCTATCTCTGTAAAAACAAAAACAACAAAAAATCTTGCTTTTTCCCACTTTTCTGAGAGTTAAAAAGTTCAGTTACAGGCTTGCTGTTCCTGAACTGTTTGAAAGTTTCTGTGAGGCCATTTTGCTTGGGCTGAAGGAGGGTCTCTGTGTTCATCAGTGGCAGTGACTAACATTGAGCAGCTTCCCTGCCCCGGAGAGGTGGTTACTGACTTGAAACTGTAGTTTTATTGGCCACTAGGGTCATTTCCATAACTCCTTCATTTGTCCTCAGAGGAGTGGTTTAAGGTTATAACTTGTAGTTTATTGGCCATTTTGGGTCATTTCCTGTCTTTTCCAGCCCCTGCTATAAAGCGCGATTTAGCCCGATTTAGCGTGGAGTTGCTACCGTTGCACACTAGGGCAGCAGGTTAAGCAGGTTTAAACTATTCGGCTACCTAAAGTCCACTCTTCAAATTTTCCCTTAAAACTACCTTCCTCGAACTATACTACTGATCTAATCAGCTTATCCTATAATTAAAAGATCATCTCTACTTGACTCCAAGTAGACTATTCTCTATCTGTTAAACGTAGCACTTGCTCCTACAGTACTTATTACCTTGATACGGCACTCTTGTCATAGATAGTACCCCAAAAGGCAACCCCCATTTCTCGGTCACCCACGTCCCGGAATCTTTTTAAAGTTTTTTTGTCTATTCCTTCTAGCATGTCGAGGGATCAGTTGCTAGTGTCCCTCCTGCTCAGCTGGTTAACCTGGGAATATTGAGGCAATGTTACAATTGCCTCATGTACACAGACAACCCTCTCCTCCTCCCACAAAACACAAATACATGCGAGAGATGCAACTATACGGCAAAACTGGAGGCTGAGCTCTCTCAACATAGGACTGGCAAGACCAGTCAGGAGGAGAAGGTTACCACACACACTATAGACCCAGTCTCACATAGTACCATTACAACCTCAAATCATACACATAAACACACAAAGACATACTCGAAGGCTCTGATCAAAAATCTACCAAAACAGCAGAGGCCACCAAAGCAGACACCCAAACAACCACCACCTCAGAACACAACACCTGCAACACATAGACCTCACAGTCAGAGTGTCAAACAGTCACAGCCCTTAAGGCCAAACACAATGCCAGACACACTAGTCATTGGTGACTCCATAGTCAGACACACTGACGTCCCGGCTCACCAGACTGAGTAAGGAGAAGGTCACAGTAAGCTGCCTGTCGGGCGCTAGAATCCGCCACATAACGCAAGCACTCAGGTCTCTCAACAGCAGGTACAAATATGACTCGGTCATTGTCCACGCTGGTGTAAACGACCTGAGATGTACCTCCTTGGACTACATGAAAAGAGACATTGAGGAGCTCTCTGATTATGTAGCCCAGGCAGGTATGACCCTGACCTTGAGCAGTATCCTACCTTCACCAAGAATGATGCCACAATACAGAGATAAGATGATCAGCTTTAACAATTGGCTTAAACACTGGTGTCATTCAAAGGGGATCCAGTGTCTGTCTGCCTGGGATGACATGCTGGACAAGCCACGCTGCTTCAAGGGATGGCTTGCACCTGTCACCCTGGGATTCCGGATATTGGCAAAGGCTCTTGCCACCCCATAGTGCCTTTTTAGACAAGGCTCAAATTCTAAACCTACCACCCTAGAACACAAAAAGGAAAAAAACTAAGGGTAATGCTGCTCAATGCCAGAAGTCTAAATCTCAAAATGCACTTTTCGAGGCCCTTCTCAGTATGGAGAACATCAATGTCTGTGCTGTGACAGAAACCTGGTTCAAGGCTCCTGAGAGCACCCCAGCTATCAGGTTTTACCTCATATCATGCGTTCCGGCCCCAAAATCCGGACAATACTAAGAAAGGAGGGGGTATCCATATTCATCAAGGACACCCACACCTCAAGACTGGTGGCAACGCCCGATGCATCGGAGACCATCCAGGTGCAATTAACCATAGGCAAGACTGCTCTGCAAATTGTAGCATGTTACAGGCCACCCTCACAAACTCAGGAACCTCACATGGCCTTCCTGAAAACACTAGAGGATAAATGTATCACCAAACACCATCATACTAGGTGACTTCAATTACCCTAATATAGACTGGGAACACTACTCAAGCCCAAACACCCTATCCCAAAAGTTCCTGGAATTCATAAACTCAAATGCCATGGAACAACTAGTCACCATCCCCACAAGAGGAGATAACATACTTGATCTCATCATCACGAACATGGGAGCACAATGTTCAACACGGGGGTGTACCCCTCACTGGTGAGATCAGACCACAAACTAATCTCGCTGGAGGTCCTCATCCCCCCCACCTGAAATAAAACAGACCACAGTAAAGAACTTCTCAAAAGCCGACTTCACACTTCTAAAGCCTAGTGTGGTCTCCTTTAAGGCCCCCGAGCCGGCGGAAAACAGTACTCAAGCCGCTGAATCACTTACAAATGCCTTCTACCAGCACCTGCAGGACTGCATGGATAAGGCAATCCCAAGCAAAACAAAGACTCTTTGTACCAAAGGCAAGCGTCCAGTCTGGTGGACCCCAGCCATAAACAAACTCTACAACAAAAGGAGGAAGCTACTACAAGATAGAGCAAAATCCTTAAAAGGTAAGACACCCTTGATCACTATAAGTAAAAAACTAAGAGCTCTCATAAAATCATCCAAAGCAAATTTCGAGAGAAAAATAGCTAAAGACTCAAAGACAATCATAAGGCCTTCGTTAGCTATGTTAGAAACCTGGGAGGAAACTCCCAGATATGCTCAAACTAGTTCAAAATGATGTGAAGATTACTGATCCTACAGACATTGCCAACATACTGGCTGACAGGTTCAGTGCAAACTTCTCCCCTCCCGCAAAAGGAGAGATATCTATACCAAGCGATTGCAGCCCCCAAACATCTCCAGCCCAAGTGAGAACTGCTCTCAAAGCAAAAACACAGCATCCATGGGACCTGATGGTGTCCCCGGCTGTGTGCTCCATGAACTCAATGAGGAATTAAACCCACAGCTAGGACAGCTGTTTAATCAAAGTCTTACCTCTGGATACGTGCCAGGAGTGGCGCACTGCAACTGTGGTACCACTTCACAAAGGCGGTGCCTCCACCGACCCTGGAAATTACCGCCCATTAGCTTGACAAGCCTTATCTGCAAAGCCATGGAGAGGATCATAATGGACCTCATAAATAAAGACATAGGGAATTTGCAGACTTTGGATCCAACCCAGTTTGGCTTTGTCAAAGGCAGATCATGCCTTTTAAACTTGGTTGACTTTTTGAAACAGTCACCAAAGCCATTGATGAGGGAAAGGCAGTCCATACAGCCTACCTCGATCTGGCTAAGGCCTTGATACAATACCCCACTCGGGTATCATTGAAAAACTCATCAGCTTAAATGTCAACCCATACATCACAAGATGGGTTGCAAACTGGCTGAGTGACAGAACCCACAGGGTCAGAGTTGCTGGCGCCATGTCAGACTCAAAGCCTGTCACAAGTGGTGTCCCACAGGGCTCAGTCCTGGCCCCACTCTTGTTTGGCATCTACTTTTCCAGTACAAGCAAACACAGGAGGGTTATGGCTGACAAAGTTTGCAGATGACTGCAAACTGGGCGCCATAGTAGAAAACACATCTGATACAGATATCCTTCAGAAGGGTCTCACAGAAACGGATAACTGGTGCCAGAGCCACGGCCTAAAGTTAAATGCCAAAACATGCATAGTCATACCCTTGGAAAAACAAGGTTACCCCTAGCTACCAAATAGGTGGCAATCCACTGAGCACAGAAGAAGTTATCAGGGACCTGGGGACCCAGGTTGATAGTAGTCTCTCATTCGACACCCATGTAGCTAAAGTAGTTAGGAAGACCTTCTACATTGCCCACCTTATCATGAAGGGATTCTCATCTAGATCAAGGGAGGTCATAGTCTCCCTTTACTCATCACTCATCAGGCCAATGATTGAGTACAATGCCCCATTCGGAATGTATCTGACCCGACACTTGCAGCAGCTGGAGAGGCCACAAAAGTTCCTCACCAAAAGGATAAAGGGTCTCAAAATCTGTCCTATGCTGCCCGACTGAAAGAACTCCAGCTCTATTCAGTCGCCACATGCTCAGAGGTGACCTTTGCCTAACATACAAGGCCATGTCAAACCCAGATTTGATGAATATGCTTCACCTCAAAAATCTAGATCCATCAGAGCCACAAGGCGGGAGACTTAAACCTTGACACGGCTATTAATAGGACGTGCTGGAGGGATAGATTCATCACCCAAAGACTCCCTATGCTGTGGAACAAAATCCCGGTACATGTGAGGCAGAGTACCTCGCTGGCCTTGTTCAAGAGAAATCTTGACCAATGGATGGGAGATCACAGATATACCCCAGGGATAACCTCAGTGTCACTGCTCGACAGAGGCACAGCAAAATAATGGGTATAGTTCCCCATACTAAAGGGGTGGCGTAAGCCACAAAACGATGGGCTAGGCTTGTAAATGCCCTCGGGCAGATAGCCTAGTATGAACCTATGAACCTATGAACCTATGAACTTCAGTGACCTGTTTCACACATTCCACATCATGGTTTAGTGTGTATACACCTCAGTGATGTGGGTCACATTCCACAGTATATATGTATTGTATCTGAACACAGTCAAAGCTATGAAAGGTGTCTGTAACTCACACTGTATAGCAATAGAGACACCTCATGATTCCCTGCAATGGCCATGCACATCAGCTAAATATGCAGTATATCTGTAGGGCGGACATACAATACTGCATTGGGACACTATTACTCCACTGTATATTTGACAGGACACCATTGTCTTAAACATGTATGCATGTCATTGCACATGTCAGCAGATCACATGTCATACTACATGTGATTGTCAAGGTCATATGCCACACATCAGACAGGTGTACTGTTAACCTGTGCTGGTCTGGTGTAACACAGGGATGTATGCTAACTACTACCATGATTGTGTAATTTGCATGCCTTCTGCTATGACATATGTATGCTGTTGAGTGCAACCCAAGGATGTATGATAACTACAACTATTATTGTCTGAGCTGCATGGCATCTGCTGTATCACATGCATGTTGCATGCCTTCTGTCATATCACATGCATGTTGGGTGCCATAGCGTGTGTCTGTGTGTGTGTATGTCTATGCGTGCATGTGTGTGTGTGTGTGTGTGTGTGTGTGTGTGTGTGTATGTCTCTGTGTGTGCATCTGTGTGTGTGCGTGTCTGTGTGTGTGTCTGTGTGTGTGTCTGTGTGTCTGTCTGTGTGTGTGTCTGTGTGTGTATGTGTGTGTGTTTGTGTGTGTGTCTATGTTTGTGTGTGTGTTTGTGTCTATTGTATAGATTGTAATGTACAGTTCTTGTCTGACCCTCACAGGTGATGTAGGTGTGTTTCCCTCCTGTGGTCCATCTGATATAGTGTCCCCACAGACTCTAGCAGTGATGATGAACGTATGATTGAGGCACAGGCAGGGTTGTCAGTGGCTGAATCTGTGCCATTGGTTGCCATTCCACCTATATATCCCTCATCCCCGCACACAGTTCTCATGCCAACACATACCCCATCACCACTGGCCGCAGAGGAAGGACAGTTGGTGTGTGGTAGCTTGGAACAGGAAAGTGTGGAGGCTATGGAAGGTGTGCCTGCACACTATGGTATCAGCCAACTAACTGGTGATGCCCCACACAGTCATGTGGCCAGTGCTGCTCATAGGGGGACCTCTGGCCAACATGCCCCTGCAAGACAGAGCACAGCAGCTGGTGACATCAGACACATGTTTCAGGCTGTAATGGAGGCACAGGCACATGCTGCATGGCACAACAGACATGATCAGAGGCTTCAGAGTGCTGCTATCCGTACTTTAAACAACAACATCTAGGCAGTGGCTAATGCTCAACAGCAGATTGCTGAAGTTTTGGATAGACAATTGGGTGACATGGTCGTAGTCCTTGACTGTGGCATGACAATCCGTGAGCATGATCTGTCTGTACTGTAACATCTGGTAGGAGTGAGGCATCGGGCACATGGATGTAGGCCAGCTACATCACCTATTTCAGGTCTACGTGAACAAGCTACCTCACATGCCTGCTCCCATAGTGGCAGTAACAGCAGCAGTGCAGCTGGTGCTGTGCTGTCCACACCAGGACACAGCAGGCCATGTGCACATGGCCCTGGATGGTCCTAACAGGGACACGGTTCCAGTGGACATGTGTCATCAGACAGTACCCAATCTGCACCTCTGCCTGGTAGTGCCCGTGCAACCCCTGGCAGGCACAGGTTACGTGGCCGTGGCTGGACATCTTGAGCTGTAAAACCTGGCCTGTACAGTCCACAGCTGTCAATAATATCCCTGTGTAAGCTAGACACATGCCAGAACTGTATGCATACATACACACTCACACCGGAATCATATGTACGGCACCGCAACATACACATGCATAAAATCCACACATGGCCAGTTAGATCAAAGGCCCTAACCCATGCACATGATGTCATCCAATGGTGCAGCCTAGGCCTCTGGCAAACATTATCACTCTGTGCACATGATGATGCCTGTGCCGCATCCCTGTCATCCACACCATCGGTGCAGGGACATGCTCATATGGTCTGATGCACAGGGTGAACAGACTAGGAAGATAAGTGTAGATTACACTTGTTGTGTACTGTTGACAGGCAGCAGACATACCATGTAGTACAGGTTTAGAATGCATTTTGTACTGTTAACAGTATGTGTCTTGTGTAACAACAGTAACTGCATGTTGGTCATGATGTTCTACTTTCCTCCTTCAGGTCTAATTGCATGTGCCGGTGGATGTCAGTGTTTGCAATTAGTGTCCCATATGTAAATGTGGACTACTCACAGGTATGTATGAAAATACCAGCATGCACTTTGTAGCTTCAACATCACAGTTAGGAAGTCCCACGTTCCAAACACTTCTACTGATCCAAGAGCATGATAGCTGTGTATTAAGCTACTGTGGCTAGAGATGTGACATCCATACTGGATGACATCACAGGTACAGTTACATGGAGTGGGGAGTTAAGAGAGTGGTCTAGCTGATGACAAGGGTAGAGGCCAGTGGAAAGCGTGATGCCTCATTGGGAAGCAGTAATACACGTTCCCATGACAGGATGCGAACACACAACTACACCCACACACTCAGGTATTCACACACATGTATTCAGAGACACAGTAACACACTCACACACTCACAGATTCATCGACACAGTAACACACACACACACACACACACACACACACACACACACACACACACACACACACACACACACACATATACACAAACACTGTGGCATTCACTATTGAATACACCTATTCCATGCACATACAGATATCTCACATGTGTGAGATACACACCCCTGCCTATGTCCTGCTTTCTACATTGTAGTCTGTACAGATGTCTACAACAGTGTACAGGAGAGTGAGTAACAATTGAAATGTATTCCCTACCATACGTGACATATATGGACACACACGCAACCACACATGCCAGTACTGTGAATCAAACACCTGCCTATCTCATGATACATATGACAGACTTACAGCAGTATTGCACATGTTACAAAGTGTACTGATGCTTCCTTTGGCAACTGTGCTGATATATGCACATGGGAGATCTTTACTGTTACAAGTGTCAAGTGATTTACCTTCGGTGTCACCCTGACCACTGTCTAAGTTTTGAGTGTTCCCCTTCAATTAACAGAACCATAGTTTAGCGGTTACACAGGTTATTGTAGGACTGCTTGTGACACACCTGTGAGCTGTCCTCAGCAAACATCCATCTGCAAAGATGCCCTACCACTTAGTTATGTCCACACATCTGTCCATATCTGAAGTACATCTTACCGTACTGTCAGCATATCACCATATACAGTTGGTAATATTGAGGCTGCATTGAAACTGCATGATGTACTAAGACACACGTCACCTGCAAACATCAGCAACTGCACACGCATGGTATCTGAATGCACACCACTACATGTACATGTGTGTAGGTCCTACATTCATGACTTTTTGACATGTTTGTAGGCATTGCAATTGTTGGACATGTGTAATGACATACATGTCACATGGACTGTTGTATGATATGATGGGTGTCATGGGTGATCAGTACAGAGGGAATGTTACCTCTGTCAACATAGATAACACACCTTATATACTGTTAGCATTCATCAGCTATGGACCTACCTTCCATGTGCATGTGTGTAATGGCTGTAGCCACTTGTCTGCACAAAGGACAACAATATCTATGCTATTTACATATATTTTGTATGTGTGTGGCATGTACATATCCAGGGCAGGTACATGTATGTCATATCCAAACATGAGGGTGTTTACTGGTGTACAGCAACAGTCATCTGTTAATGCTGAAAATAACTGAGGGCCCCTGATATGTGTACTGCTGACCTGGTTACAAACAGTGGTATCATTGCATTGCATAACACATGATGCAACTGTATCAGTACATGGGTACTCTGCACAGTTGATGTAGAGCTAGGTACAGTCCACTGGTCAAAGGTCACATGGTGCTGTACTATTATATGTCCGAGGGCATTGTGGTGTCTGAGGGTTACATCCTAGAATGCAGCTTTTGACACTGTGACCTGCACCTGACTCATCTGTGATGCCTTTTGTGGGAGTACTGGTCAGTACATGTGAGTGGCCTTTATGTATGTGGGGATACCACCACATGGAGAGGTCCGTACCTGTGTTATGGCCCACATGTCTTGTTCTGGGGTATATGGTGGTAGTGCTATTGTGCACTACAGAGCCTTCAGCCAGGTGTTCTTCACTGCATGGATGTCAATATTCCCCATTGTTGGATCTACAATGAGCAGCTGTGATTACGAACACTACACATCTAGCACTGGTTAGCATAAGCATACAATGCAGTTGTCCTCTAGGTGTCAGGGTGTTATCCTGTGTTTAGGACATTTGACTTAGATTGGCAGTATATGGGCGAATACGACCTTGGTATTATCCCCACTCCCTTGATTCATGGATGCATGTGATATGTGACAAAGGCCTGTCTACTTTCAGTCATGTCATCCCAGAATGACAAACACTGCACAACCTTGTAATTACAGCAAGACATTGGCTCATTGTGTTGGTCAGGCAGTTGCCACTCCTAGCAAGACATCACTGCGACTGGTAGTATTGTGCTTGGTATAGAATGGTACATCTAATGTGATGGACAGCAGCAGACATGTAGAAGACTGGTGTCAGATATATGTAGTGCAGTGTTCCTGCTAACAATGACAACTACTAACACTGGAGTCCATTACAATGTGTTCTTTACATCTAACTGTAATAGCATGGCCACTGTGACCTTCCATGTTTAGAATCAGAGTGCATCCCAAACAGCTCTGTGCTACTAAGTGTATGAGCATGCCCAGTATAATCTTGTGTAGATGGACACATAGTGCATTCCGAACAGCTCTGTGCTACTAAGTGTGTGAGCATGCCCAGTAACACCTTGTGTTGGTTATGTGTCTCTATGTGTATGGGCATGGCCATTGTAACCCTGTATAGTGATAGTAGTCATCCATTCCACAGATGGGCATACTCCATTTCAGGATGGATTCCTACTTTAAACACGCAGGTTCACAGGTATGTACATCTTAACTGCCAGCATCCCTGTTGATGTCCACATTCCTAGAGGGTCATAATGACAGCCTTGAAATATGTAGTCTCTGTGGCGTGACTCGTAGCTATGTAGTATTGTAATAGTGATCTGTAGATAGGCAGGTGTTCTGATCCCACCACTGGTGTGTGTGTGTGTGTGTGTGTGTGTGTGTGTGTGTGTGTGTGTGTGTGTGTGTGTGTGTGTGTGTGTGTGTGTGTGTGTGTGTGTCCCAATCTGCCTGAGGACAGAATAATGCTTTTCGACTGCTCACACTCTATACAATTCCTATACCCAACTTCGGCAAGGCTGATGATGTCACCCACCTAGAAATACATCTCTGGGAGTGCTGTGACTCAGTAATTTTGGTAGCGTGTTCTGTAACTGCGTAACACTGTAGTGTGATAAAGTAGTTAGGTTGGTGTTCTAATCCCAGACTTGCCAACTGTGTGTGTGTGTGTGTGTGTGTGTGTGTGTGTGTGTGTGTGTGTGTGTGTGTGTGTGTGTGTGTGTGTGTGTGTGTGTGTGTGTGTGTCTGTCTGCCTGAGGACAGAATAATGCTTTTAGACTGCTCGCACTCCATACAATTCCTATACCCAACTTTGGCAAGGCTGATCATGTCACCCACCTAGAAATACACCTCTGGGAGTGCTGTGCCCCAGTAATCTTGGTAGCAGTGTTCTGTAACTATGTAATGCTGTAGTGTAATAAAGTAGTTATGTCAGTGTTCTAATCCCAGACTTGCCAATTGGATGTGTGTCTTCATCTGCCCGAGGACAGAATAATGAATTTAGACTGCTCACAATCCATACAATTCCTATACCCAACTTTGGCAAGGCTGATGATGTCACCCACCTAGAAATACACCTCTGGGAGTGCTGTGCCCAAGTAGTCTCAGTGGCGCATTCTTTAACTGCGTAATGCTGTAGTGTGATAAAGTAGTTAGATCGGTGTTTCAATCCCAGATTTGCCAACTGTGTGTGTGTGTGTGTGTGTGTGTGTGTGTGTGTGTGTGTGTGTGTGTGTGTGTGTGTTTTCATCTGCTGAGAACAGAATAATGCTTTTAGACTGCTCACACACCATACAATTCCTATAACCAACTTTGGCAAGGCTGATGATGTCACCCACCTAGAAATACACCACTGGGAATGTCGTGCCCTAGTAATCTCGGTAGCACGTTCTGTTGCTACGTAATGCTGTAGTGTGATAAAGTAGTTAGGTAGGTGTTTTAATCCCAGACTTGCCAACTGTGTGTGTGTGTGTGTGTGTGTGTGTGTGTGTGTGTGTGTGTGTGTGTGTGTGTGTGTGTGTGTGTGTGTGTGGTTGTGTGTGTGTGTGTATGTGTGTGTGTGTGTGTGTGAGGGTGTATTTCCGTCTGCCTGAGGACAGAGCAATGCTTTTAGACTACTCACACTCCATGCAAATCCTATACACAATTTTGGCAAGGCTGATGATGTCACCCACCTAGAAATACACCTCTGGGAGTACTGTCCCCCAGTAATCTCGGCAGCACATTCTGTAACTGCATAATGCTGTAGTGTGATAAAGTAGTTAGGTCGTGTTCAAATCCCAGACTTGCCAACTGTGTGTCAGTGTTTCCGTCTGCCTGAGGACAGAATAATGCTTTTAGACTTCTCACACTCCATACAATTCCTATACCCAACTTTGGCAAGGCTGATCATGTCAGCCACCTAGAAATACACCTCTGGGAGTGCTGTGCCCCAGTAATCTCGGTAGCACTTTCTGTAACTGCGTAATGCTGTAGTGTGATAAAGTAGTTAGGTCGGTGTTCTAATCCAAGACTTGCCAACTGTGTGTGTGTGTCTACCTGCGTTGAACAAGCACAGTGCTTTGTAGAGTATGCACTCTGTACAAATCACATGACCACCTTTCTCAATCCTGCTGTTGTCACCCACATAGGAATACACCTGTAAGAGTGCTATAACCCAGTATTCCCCGTAGCGCGTGCCAGAAATGTGTATTGCTGCAGTGTGATATGGTAAGTAAGGGTTCGAATACAGGATATGGCAAGTGTGTGTGTGTTTGGCTGTCAGAGCCTATGTAGAGGTGGTTGTGAGTGTCTAACCACTGGACATGTTGGGGAGCAGATTTTGTAGTTTTCCTAAATGGTGTCCATCGTATGACACATTGGCCACCTCACAAGGAATACAGATGTCAGTCAGCCACAGGACTTTGTTGGCAAGCCATACCCCTACATCTGGCAAAAGGCCTGGTAAACAAAGTATGCAACCCTACTAGTACCCAGTATATGTCCTGCACCCATTTGCCATACACAAACACACTTGCCTAGGATATCCCGCTATGTTGCTAGTACCATGCACATTGATGACAGATAGTAGGCATGGTGTGAATGCAGTGGGCTGCAGAGGACATGGCTCCCTGTACAGCAGTACAATAGGCACATAATTGCGGACAATGTACCTTCACTATGTTCCCCACTGTATGCCTGCAACATATGTGGTGCCATAAAATGTGATCCATAGAGGACATACAATGCCATACACATATGCCCTGTATGGACCAATGCCACTGACAACAGGGAATACCTGTATCATGCTATCAAAGCAGGTGCAGGGTCGACCTGCTGACTATAAGCAGGTTTCGCCACACCAGGCCAGTATTGGCATATAGGGGGATAACATTCTGTGTACACAACATGTGCCTACCAAACCAGGTTCACCTGTACATGTCACTGTACAGTATTGTGGGACATCCACATCCCAGACAATGTCCATGTGAAGGATTATCAAACACAGACATTGCATGCATTGCAAAGCTATGGTCATACACATTGTTAACCAGGATGTCAGGGCAGATCATGCTGTATCCATCTGTGTGGGACATTGCAGACACTATACCCTTGTACCACACTGCACACCATTGTCAGATGCACAATGCCAAGGATTATCCCTTGCCCAGCCATCTTGCACAGCCAACCAATACACACCCATGAAGCAATGCATACATGCATGTCAGTACTGGCACCTTGTGTCTGCGTGTGGGTTATGATGCTCCCAACCACAGTCACTCCCAGTATAACACTTGCTGGCATACTAACAGATATCAAACACTTTCATATGCCCTAGCCAATAGAAACTCCAGTTATCCCCTGTGGTGCATGTAGTCCTGTGCATTACTGCAGTGTGGCAAACTAAGTCATTAGGTTGTGTATTTGTAGCCCTGGCAAAGAGTGTCAATGAAAGTCCATTAGAGAGCGTGGTTGTGGTGACAATGGCATCCGTTCACGTGGACAGCCATGTGTGCTATACCTAATGTATGTCTACTATATCTTTGTTGCAGATGTCTCTCACCTACACACATATGTTCTTACAGCATAGGAACGTGTTGGCTTTGTGGCACATGTAGTAACTTCATGCAAATGTAATAGTAATGACTAGTCAGTCAGCAGTTTGACCTCTGTACTGTTAGACGTGTGGCAGACAATGCTTAGGATTTAGTCTCCAAGCCCTTCTCTGGTGTACTTTGTCTGTCCCTCCCACACACGTCGCGAGGCTGGTGAGTAACAATCTAGCTTGTAGCAGTCATACCAAATAAATATAAAGGAGTAGAATGTCACCTGACAGTATTAAAAATGTGTATAGTCTGTACTGAATAAACAAGACAATATGACAGTAATAGTCTCATATAGGTTATATTTGAATAAAACTGTAACCGCCTGTCAATAAAATTCTAAATTCTGGACAGCTTGTGTTTACTCTGGTATTGTATCGCTTGAAATGTTGCATGCACCAAGATCTGATATCTGAATAGTAATGTTTTGTTAACCACTCTTTCCACACTGTGCTATGTAAAAATATGCCTAAGAATGTCTGTATAAGAATATTATAATTACAAGGTCAGATTCTACCACCAAGAGAGAATTAGACAGAAAACATTGAAATAAGAGGCAGCAGTTTCTCATTAGCTCACTCTGATGAAACACAAATTGTTGTATTTTTAGCAGAAGCAGCCACGGTTTGAATCCTGGAAGTGGTAGTAAGCTGTATGCATAATTCCAAATAGGATTTTGTGAATATGTGTAAAAACAGTCAGGTAGAGTTAACATAAATTAACTCCACAGGTCTTACAGGTGAGTTGCTATGAGAAGGATGTAATTGCACACTGTATGCAAACATACCACTGCCTAACCCAAGGGCATAGGTTGTTGTAAAGTGAGGTAATTCCTGTAAAGTAATGATTAGAGCAATTATCATTAAAGTTGTGAGTACTGCAAGCATATGCAAGTTGTTAATTGACATTTCTCTCACCCACCACCACCACCATATCTGCACCAATATTCTAAACACACAAATCATTGGGTATGTTTTACACCAAACCTACTGTTAGGATATGTGTCCTATTGTTCAACAAAAATTGAAATGTGTTTCTATTAATGTTCCCTGTTGAAATACTATCATTGGTGGTCTGTTGCTATCAATGTAACTTGCATGCCATTATAATGGCTACTGTGGTTCCATATATGCATGTGTTCTGTTTGATATGCAGCTGTTCCAAATCTGTTGTTTTGGGTTAATAGGAATACCTATGCATGCTGTTATAACTAATTCTGAATGCATGACTAACCTTTCTCTGTTGTAAAACTGCAACACCATAGCACATCTGGGAAGGCCGATCCTAGCTGATCCACTTATCCCACCTCAACTGGCTGGGTCACCAGGCCCCAATACATCTGGGACCCACACCAGGATCTCCTCGTCTGCTGGTCCTGCACCACCTTTGGGTGGTACCACCTCAGGGGATGGGGCTCACCCCCCCTGGGTGCAGGCACAGACAGGATACTGTCACCAGAATACGGGTCTGGGCTCTGGTGCATAGCGAGCTCTGCAGAGAATTGGAAGATCTGCTATGCCAGCTTGAGGGCCGCATGATGCATTTAAAGGGTCAGCCAGCCCCTCCTGCTCAGCCCCCAGCACAGCCACCTTCGGGGCCATGAAGGTGCAGTGCTGACTGCCCATTGGTGGGGACCTCAGTCCCACTGTTACCATTTGGGGGCACGTAGGCTTCTGATTTCCAAACACCCCCTCCTCGTCCAAGATGTTTAGCCCCTACATGTGTCATATACCACCCCTGTATGTTGGCTTGTCTGTTGTCCTACCCAGCTTACCTCCCCAAATATACCTACTATCCTTCCCCAATATCCCACTCTCACCTTAAAAAAAGGGCAATCTGTTCCAAAAAAATAATTTTGTCCCATACATAGCTTTCCATTTTGCACACATGTCCACTGGACACACATGTAATCTTTTCTAATTGGCTTCACAACACATTATTGTTGTCCTCACAACTCTTTCTCAGGGGTTTGAGTGTCCAAATATACCACCAAATTCAGTATATATGCACAGCTGTTGCTGTAGAAGAAATGGACAGGTATGGACAATCCCTACACCAATCCTGCACATCCCTAGCTATCTGTCATATTGTTTTACCCTCTTCGTGCCCCCAATTTCACCACTTTCCTATCACACCTTTTTTATTTTTTTTTAAGGAAATTTGCACGGGGTTAGGTGGGAGTAAGCAGTAGTAAGTGGGACAAAGCCTGTTTGTGTGGTGCTAAATGATGCCTAAACAGATTAAGCACTTTTTAAGGCTTACTCTATGTGGGCATATATAACTGGAAGTTAGCATTGCTTACCGCCATGCAAAACCCACTTACAACTGCTTAAAAGAGCCTTAATCACTCTGTATCCAACAGTCCTTGTTCTGGCCAGTAACAAA